>NC_091128.1:103951821-104111821 GCF_040183065.1 Periplaneta americana
ACGAGGAGGAAAAAAGCCGACGGCAAACACACGAGGAGGAAAAAAGCCGACGGCAAACACACGAGAAAGAAAAGCCGACGGCAAACACACGAGGAGGAAAAAAGCCGACGGCAAACACACGAGGAGGAAAAAAGCCGACGGCAAACACACGAGAAAGAAAAGCCGACGGCAAACACACGAGGAGGAAAAAAGCCGACGGCAAACACACGAGGAGGAAAAAAGCCGACGGCAAACACACGAGGAGGAAAAAAGCCGACGGCAAACACACGAGGAGGAAAAAAGCCGACGGCAAACACACGAGGAGGAAAAAAGCCGACGGCAAACACACGAGGAGGAAAAAAGCCGACGGCAAACACACGAGAAAGAAAAGCCGACGGCAAACACACGAGGAGGAAAAAAGCCGACGGCAAACAGACGAGAAGGAAAAAAGCCGACGGCAAACACACGAGGAGGAAAAAAGCCGACGGCAAACAGACGAGAAGGAAAAAAGCCGACGGCAAACACACGAGGAGGAAAAAAGCCGACGGCAAACACACGAGGAGGAAAAAAGCCGACGGCAAACACACGAGGAGGAAAAAAGCCGACGGCAAACACACGAGAAAGAAAAGCCGACGGCAAACACACGAGGAGGAAAAAAGCCGACGGCAAACAGACGAGAAGGAAAAAAGCCGACGGCAAACACACGAGGAGGAAAAAAGCCGACGGCAAACACACGAGGAGGAAAAAAGCCGATGGCAAACACACGAGAAAGAAAAGCCGACGGCAAACATACGAGAAAGAAAAGCCGACGGTAAACAGACGAGGAGGAAAAAAAAGCCGACGGCAAACACACGAGGAGGAAAAAAGCCGACGGCAAACACACGAGAAAGAAAAGCCGACGGCAAACACACGAGAAAGAAAAGCAGACGGCAAACAGACGAAGGGGAAAAAAAGCCGAAAGCAAGCACAAGAGACGGTAAAAAAAAACGTAATCAAACACAAGAGAGAAGGAAAGGCCGAAAGCCAACACAAAAGGGGGGAAAAGGGCGACGGCAAATAAGAGGGGGGAAAAGGCCGACAACTAACATACAAGAGGGTAAAGGCCGACGCAAACACACGAGGGGGAAAAAGACCAACGGCAAAAAAAGAGAGGCGAAAAGGACGACAAAAACAAGAGAGGGAATACATGCGGGAAACATGAAAGAACTGCAAAGTCGAAAACAGGAAACCAATGATAAACACGATAACAGCAATCCATAATAAGCAACAGTATTATAAAACAAGTAATGGCAAATTACAATGAAAATAACAATGACACCTACTGATATTAACAGTGCCGCGCAAAATAAACGTAGGCCTACTACTAATATTCTATAGCTGAGGCTATGTAAACCAATCGTCTTTTTGAATTAAGTAATTTAACACTATATTCCGAGCTATAGAATATTAAGTGCATATTACACTCAATCCGTGCACAGTTATTAATATACGATCCCAGCTCTCAAGACTCTAAGAATAATTTGCAGCCTGTTGTTACGAACCATTATAAAGTTACCTTGCCTCTGGCGCCCTGAAGAAGCTTTAACAGTATCGAAATTACATTGGAAAGTTTTTGCGGGATAAGCATCGCCAACTATACCCACTCACACACATACATTCAATCTCCAGAAACAAAGGCTGGGGAAATAAAAACACTTCTTGTACTGATCGCTGTAGGTCCACATGCAGGCCAGGGGCAAAGGCTGTGCTAGATGCAAAGATGCTGATGACAACAATAACAAAGACTCTATTGTTTCTTCCACCCCCACATACACACACTGTACAGGAACAAGGAGCATACGTAGTGAGGGAGGGTGTGTCCATCTCGATACTCTTGTGATATCTGAAAAAATTTATCGATATAGGGTGTATCATAATCCAACATACGTTATCTCAATGAAACTACACACAAGTAGAGATATAAATTCGAGATGATTGCAGCATTAGAAGGTGTAAGTACACTGCTTAGAGTGATTTTGTTTACAGGCATTTTTTACTGTTACTTTCTCAGTCTAAAATTATGGAGAAATTTTCAGTTGGCGTATAATCTGATTGAAGAAAAATAATTCAGTAACTCAGGGAACTTCCAAAATTAAGTCTCTTAGGTCTGTTGCTGAATATACAACATATACCTAGACACGAAAACTATAAAATAAGTGCTGTAACTAGAAACAGAACTGTATGAATCCATCGATATATAGATTATGAATCATACAGACATGATATAAAAGTAACGACTTGCGTTAGTTCAAATCCCACTTGAGTTTTTGACGTAGAATTACGTCTATCCGGTCGCCAAATACACTATCACTATCACTACATATTTATCAAAAGTGAAAAATTCGTCGTTCAATATGCACTGCATTACCAAGAATTAAACAACTACACTGAATGGAAGTCAGCTTTATACTAATGCTGTAACCTTGACGTCCCTGCAGTCTGTGTTATCTGTCCATATTATATATCCCAACACACTACCTTTCCACCCTCAAGCAGGGGAAATATACACACTATTTTCTCAGCAGTCGCATTCGATCAGTAGGTCTAACAGCAAAAGGCCGACGGCGTTAATTGAGCGAAGCCTTTTTCCTGATGAACGATCTATAAAACACCATGTTACAGCATATTTTATATCTTTCAAGTGTTTATATAATAGGTATACAGTTGTTTTGGAAGTTGTAAAGATTTTTCATGTTTTATACATACACACATTACATACATCTTTTTAAGGAACTGTCAAAACCCATGGTATTAAAATGTACTACCTATATAAAAATATTAACAAGGGACATTTTCATTCTTACTTACTACAGTATGTGCCAAAATAAACAGTACTGAAATTATCGCTGATATGCTGTGCTCGTTTCCCCAGCAACGAATTTATTTATTTACTTACTTATTTACTCATTCATTCATTTATTGTATACAATAGTTTGATGTATTGTGAATTCAGTGTTGTGTTGATTTCTGCAATTATGGTTCTCACAACAGAGAAGAAGGTGTTTATTGTCGAGCATTATTTCCGGTCATACGGAGTACTGAAATTACAAACTTACTTACTTACTGGCTTTTATGGAACCCGGAGGTTCATTGCCGCCCTCACATAAGCCCGCCATTGGTCCTTATCCTGAGCAAGATTAATCCAGTCTCTATCATCATATCCCACCTCCCTCAAATCCATTTTAATATTATCTTCCCATCTACGTCTCGGCCTCCCCAAAGGTCTTTTCCCCTCTGGCCTCCCAACTAACACTCTAAGTTATATGAATTTATGGATTCGTCCATACGTGCTACATGGCCTGCCCATCTCAAACGTCTGGATTTAATGCTCCTAATTATGTCAGGAATTTTTGCTGTGGTCGTGCCAGAGAATCAGTCCCATTCCAAGGCTTATTGTTAGGTTTCGTAACAAGCTGTTTTTACGGTGATGGGTTGTTAGCCCTTCGCCCAACCCCCAAGCTGGAGGACCACCCCTAATCGGCTGTCCACGACTGCTTATTCAATATATTCACAGCTACCCTCCATATCTGGAGGCCGTCTCCTCTATCCGCAACCTGAGGGAAATTACAAACATACTCTGAAAATCAAGGTAAGTCATAACATACAAGGCGGCATAAAACCGATTTCGTACGAAGCCATTTCTCGACGATAGCTAACATTGTGTTATTTAGTGCCGAATTTTTAAATCGCTCCTGGTACTGCTCTTTAACGTGGGGCAAGCTCGGCCCATTCTAGTACCCCACTCCTTATGACCGGAAATATTGCTTTACAATAAACACCTTCTCCTCTGTTGTGAGAACCATAATTGCAGAAATCAACACAACACTGAATTCACAATATGTCCAACTATTGTATGTAATAAATAAATACTTAGTTGCTAGAGAAACGTGGACGGCAGATGAGCAATAATTTCAGTACTGTTTGTTCTGGCGCATACCGTAGTTCAAGATTCTTCATATACCTTCCACACATATTTTGGACTGAACGTGAGCACAGAATGCACGTGCAAAGGTTCATAATCTCGTTTCCTTTGGAGCCATTGATAGATCCATATTAATTAAATGAACTATTTATGCTTTTGCTAAGTAGTATCTGTAAGTTCTTGTATAATGAAGTGGTTTATGAACAGTACAGTAAAATTAACAGAAGAAAGAAATGCATATACATTAGAATTAAATTCATTACTGTGTTGAGAATTATGTGCACTAAAAACTCTAAAACATGCATATAAATATGCACTTAAATTTTACGAAATATGCACTTACCGATGTACATTAAAAGCTGAAGAGCCGGGAGATTTACCTTAGTATAGGATCTCATTAAAAACAAAACACTAGCCATATAATGGGAAACATCTAAATTATTCGAGCCACCGTATCCGCGCCACTTGTCTCCTTGGGACAAAGTTTACAGCGTCACTGAAAGTCAGTTTGGCTGCACCGCAACTATATGATAGCACCACTGACAAGCGAGTCGTAAGTATACGAATTTTAGAATATTTTTGTTTTTAAGTTAACACTATGTGAAAATCTCAGGGCACGACTCCCCGTCAAGATTGTAGAGTGGCATATGAATAACCAAATTCTCATCCATTGTGGTATTGTACTCTAAGACTAATATGCTACAGGCATAAAAACATTAATTTTTTTAATTAAACATATTTAAAGCACATTTAAAACCAACGGCTATCATGGAAAGAGCCTGTTTAAATGATAAACGTGCTTTACAAATTCACGGCGAGAATTTGTATTTTGACTACGATTTTCTTACATAGGCCTATATAGTTTTCTGTCTGTAATTGTTTTCAGTTTTCTTTTTCTTCTTACTCGGCATATGCATTCCGTTAATTTTATGGTAAACATGTTATTGAATATCATTTAATAACACAAAATCTTTGTTCTAATTAACAATGAATGCAAATGACTTACTGCTTCGGGAACTTCAGGTAAGGTTGTTCGTATTTTAGCAGATGTTGACGTCGCTCTGTAGACTGACTCGCGTAGTAGTTTTGTCTGTAAATTGTAATAAACTAATAGAAGTTACAGAAACCTCCTAAATTGCTTTAGATAATATATTAGCTGGTTTTTCACTCAATTCAGTAGCGGCTTTCCTCTTACAAGAACTTTCTGACATTTGGTGATTATGGAGACCAATTATTTGTACTGTATTGATATTTGAAATGATTGCCTTGGCAGGCCAGTTGTTACCGTATTTGTGCAATACGAACGTATTCTTCCATTTTCATGGATAGGCTATACGATTTCCTGTATTTGTATCCATCTTATAGTAATAACTATTTTCAATAATACTAACTTTACCAAAAAATACCAATCTATTAAGGCAGAGTACTTCTAGCGTAAACGCATTCTCCTGCACTAGCGACCAAAGACTAAACAGCAACGCTGAAGCAAACGCAGTGCACCCAAATTATTGGGCTAAAAGAAAAACACAGCAACTAGAATTTCTTAGTTATTGCCTTATTTAAACCAATTTCATAAAGGTGATTAATTTTCTTTCCTGACTGTATGAAATTCTGTGATTACAATCTTTTTCATGTTTTAGGATCCAATTTGTTTCTCCTTTACGTAAAAATAAACTTGTGCACAGAAAACGTTCTTTCTACATCGCATGAAATGAGGGGCCAAAACTTATCTGGTAACACGATAACATTAACATCCATATCGCTATCGTGTTTTGATGCACTTCGCTAATTTTCTTCAGGCCATCATTCTTAACTTTACCTGATCACGCGTTTTTTCTCGAAAAAAAAATATATATATATATATATATATATATATATATATATATATATATATATATATATTCCGAACTCCTTGATTTGACTTGCGGAATACTTATCAACTATTGAAATTGAGCAGAAAATACTGTTTTTTTTTATTTTCAAAATACAAAATACCAGACCAATTCATTAATACATCACAAAGCCCTCTTTACAAGGAACATCGAAGCAAACACATCAACTTCAGTTGTCCCCTATCAACCACACCTTACACTAAGTCTACTCAAAATACACACCTCAAAGTTCTAAGTTCCAACTAACGGGATAAAATTAAAATCAGTGCTTTCCGCTCAATTTTAGTGGTTTCTACGCATTTTCCAAGTCAAATCAAGGAGCTCTGAATAAACTTTATCAAGAAAACGAGTCTTCAGCTAAAGTAAATAATTACTACAAAGTCCAGCGAACTACGTAGAAAATAAATTAAATATGATCTTAATGTTGAAATATGCACAAACGTCGAAATATGCAAATATAGTACGTACAAAAAGCCATGTGTCAATCACCTTAATTAAACATAAAACATGTAATTACTAAGTTTCATTAAGATATGGGGTTCCGATACAAATATGCATTTGCATAGGCCTATATTTCTCATCACTGATTATAAATATTGGTGGAATACGCTACGTTCCTAAAATATTTGTATATATGAGTAAGATGATCATTGTTTGGTCAACTATCCGCAAATAGGTCTGAACCTCACAAGTGATACCAACAAGGCACCATTTGTGAGGCAACTAGACCAGGAGATAATGGGATAGGATGGCGAGTTCCTTTCCCCCTCCGTTGCACATATCGCCGATTAACTACATATTACACTAATCAGACTTCAGATGTATACAAACAATTATTCTTCCTCTGACACATATCGTCAATTGATATGTACTGCCTGATAATAGATGCACATATCAGCCAGAACCTCAAATGACTAAGATTAAAGCCTTGTAAATTCTTACGAAATCCAGAAGATATTAAAACAAAATTCGTATTTTTATTCAACATTATTTTCCTCCTAAAATCCAGGAAATTTTAACAATACACAAACTCGCCAAACTTATAATCAGCAAACGTTTAAGCAGGTTTGTATGTACGCAAATCAAAGCATGATGTTCCAGACAAATTTAATAGCTATATGTGCTTCATGTATTTCCGGGCTTCTGACTCATCCTACACTTAAAGTAATTATTACTTTGACAATAATGTCTTTATTAGGAAACATTTCACGATCCTATGAATAACCTAACAATACCGCTTCGCGTTACGCAACTGACAGACGTGTGTTCCACAACCAGACTAAAAATATCGTCGTCAGTCAGTGAAAGAGAGAAAATTAATCAATCATTATAAATTTGTATTTATAATTAGCCTATAAAGAGTCAACTCTCTCTCTGGTGTAAGACTTGTTAATCGGATTTTCACATTACAGATATGGGTTCAAATCTCTGCTAGTTCAAAGTAAAGTACTTATTGAATGGAAAAAGGAAGAATTTATTACTCATTCTTTCACTGCCATGTCAACGTTCTAATTCCATCTCATTATCGTGCCACATCGAATAAACTCTAATACTGACAGACAATTCTACACAGCAGGCTTATAAGAAACATATCTGAGAGAATAGTACAACTCAATATAACACAAAAGAATATTTAAAAAAAAAGGAAAACGGCGACGGGAGAAAAATAAAACATCTACGGTGGGAGGGGGAATTAAACACCTACTGGGAGACAACAATTTAAGCAGCGAATGGGAAAACGCTCAAGCAGCAGCGACTGGGAGAAACCCTCAAGCAGCAGCGACGGGGGGAAGCGCTCAAGCAGCGACTGGGGGAAGCGCTCAAGCAGCAGCGTCTGGGGAAAACGCTCAAGCAGCAGCGTCTGAGGGAAACTCTCAAGCAGCAGCGTCTGGGGGAAACTCTCAAGCAGCAGCGTCTGGGGGGAACTCTCAAGCAGCAGCGTCTGGGGGAAACTCTCAAGCAGCAGCGTCTGGGGGAAACCCTCAAGCAGCAGCGTCTGGGGGAAACTCTCAAGCAGCAGCGTCTGGGGGGAACTCTCAAGCAGCAGCGTCTGGGGGAAACTCTCAAGCAGCAGCGTCTGGGGGAAACCCTCAAGCAGCAGCGTCTGGGGGAAACCCTCAAGCAGCAGCGTCTGGGGAAAACGCTCAAGCAGCAGCGTCTGAGGGAAACTCTCAAGCAGCAGCGTCTGGGGGAAACTCTCAAGCAGCAGCGTCTGGGGGGAACTCTCAAGCAGCAGCGTCTGGGGGAAACTCTCAAGCAGCAGCGTCTGGGGGAAACCCTCAAGCAGCAGCGACGGGGGGAAGCGCTCAAGCAGCGACTGGTGAAAACCCTGAAGCAGCGACTGGGGGAAGCGCTCAAGCAGCAGCGTCTGGGGAAAACGCTCAAGCAGCAGCGTCTGGGGGAAGCGCTCAAGCAGCAGCGTCTGGTGGAAACTCTCAAGCAGCAGCGTCTGGGGGAAACTCTCAAGCAGCAGCGTCTGGTGGAAACTCTCAAGCAGTAGCGTCTGGGGAAAACTCTCAAGCAGCAGCGTCTGGGGGAAACCCTCAAGCAGAAGCGACGGGGGGAAGCGCTCAAGCAGCAGCGTCTGGGGGAAAGTCTCAAGCAGCAGCGTCTGGGGGAAACTCTCAAGCAGCAGCGTCTGGGGGAAACCCTCAAGCAGCAGCGACGGGGGGAAGCGCTCAAGCAGCGACTGGTGAAAACCCTGAAGCAGCGACTGGGGGAAGCACTCAAGCAGCAGCGTCTGGGGAAAACGCTCAAGCAGCCAAGCGTCTGGGGGAAACGCTCAAGCAGCAGCGTCTGGGGGAAACGCTCAAGCAGCAGCGACTGGGGAAGCGCTCAAGCAGCAGCGTCTGGGGAAAACGCTCAAGCAGCAGCGTCTGGGGAAAAACGCTCAAGCAGCAGCGTCTGGGGAAAACGCTCAAGCAGCAGCGTCTGGGGAAAACGCTCAAGCATCAGCGTCTGGGGAAAACGCTCAAGCAGCAGCGTCTGGGGAAAACGCTCAAGCAGCAGCGTCTGGGGGAAACTCTCAAGCAGCAGCGTCTGGGGGAAACTCTCAAGCAGCAGCGTCTGGAGGAAACTCTCAAGCAGCAGCGTCTGGGGGAAACTCTCAATCAGCAGAGTCTGGGGGAAACTCTCAAGCAGCAGCGTCTGGGGAAAACGCTCAAGCAGCAGCGTCTGGGGGAAACGCCCAAGCAGCAGCGTCTGGGGGAAACTCTCAAGCAGCAGCGTCTGGGGGAAACTCTCAAGCAGCAGCGTCTGGGCGAAACTCTCAAGCAGCAGAGTCGGGGGAAACTCAAGCAGCAGCGTCAGGGGGAAACTCTCAAGCAGCAGCGTCTGGGGGAAACTCTCAAGCAGCAGCGTCTGGGGGAAACTCTCAAGCAGCAGCGTCTGGGGAAAACGCTCAAACAGCAGCGTCTGGGGAAAACGCTCAAGCAGCAGAGTCTGGGGGAAACGCTCTAGCAGCAGCGTCTGGGGGAAACGCTCAAGCAGCAGCGTCTGGGGGAAACGCTCAAGCAGCGACTGAGGGAAACGCTCAAGCAGCAACAGGGGGAAACGCTGAAAGCAGCGACAGAGAGGAACATTTAAACAGCGATGGAAAGGAACAATTAAACATCGTTAGAAACGTACATTTATACAGCGATGGAGAACAATTAACTAGCGACGGGACAAAAATTGAAGAAGGACGGGGGAAAAATGAAATGAGGCAAAAACTGAAACAGCGATCTGAGAAAAATTGTTCTTCAGAAGGAAAA
This sequence comes from Periplaneta americana, assembly GCF_040183065.1. Lineage (NCBI taxonomy): Eukaryota > Metazoa > Arthropoda > Insecta > Blattodea > Blattidae > Periplaneta > Periplaneta americana. The sequence goes on from NC_091128.1 coordinate 103,961,406, forward strand.
ACTTTTATTGGCAAAGATCTTCTTTGACCCACAAAGGTGTAACTCCCCATTCAAGTACGCGCGGACTTCTCCCACACTCCATCCTGAATACATACTGTGAGGCCAGATACTAGCAATAGTGGAAGCAGGTCGCTGCTGTAGGTTTGTTATCAGTTTATGGTTAAATATCAAGCCTGCGCCAATCATCTGCAGTTAGCTCACGACTTTCCCTGTCCCCCATTGATACGATAATCTCCAGGACAATATGAGCAAATGCTGGGTAACTTTCGGTGCTGGACCCGGGACTCATTTTGCCGGCATTATCACCTTCATCTCATTCAGACACTAAATAACCTGAGATGTTTGTAAAGCGTCGTAAAATAATCTACTAAAATAAAAAAAATATCCAGGATGTCGAATTAAACGCATAATTTTCGTGTTTTAAAATTATCTTATACATTTCGATACCCGACCTCGGAACAATTTTTCCCTTGAAATTATTATTACATATTTTGTTTTCGATAATTGTTATAGGTCCCTACATAATATAATGCATTATTAATCCGTTCGTTGGTCGTTAATTATATTGTGTGCCTTTTACTTTCCCCAAACTTAACCTTTTACCCGTTTCTTCATTAATTTACTGGTAATTATTAAAAATCAATTGGAAGGGAGTCGGTAATGCAAACGACTGGTGAATCTAAAAGCAGACACCTTCACTATGAAGAAAGGCAAGCCAACACCTTTCGCCCATCGGATGTTTGGGAGTGTTTCAAGAAGTTGAGATTCGAAGGCTGAACGTTTTTTTCGTGGGCAAAGATCAGCAGCCTGTAGATTATCGGCACAGATTAGTAACCCTTGGCCTAGACCACATTTTCAATACACCCAGGTGCAACATGCTCTCGGTGCAAGCAGACAACACTCTTCATTCCTTGCATTTCACGTGACTCACAATGATAAATGCACGATTCCCAGTCACGATGTACACACACATATGAGTCTGCAGACCCACCCATACACAATCTCCTCTCTGTCTCTCTCTACGAAGATACGCACAGACTCTCTCTCCCATTCCTATGTTGTAATCCACCGACGAGATTAATGATATGAAATTGTGTTACAATTTTTGTGACAATTAAAAGAAATTGTGCAAATAGGCACACTTTCCTGCACTGTGCAAGTGTTCAAAATACAACATTTAGATGATCACCACCGCCATCATCATTCCCGTTATTATTAAAAGTTTAGAAACAATTACACATATGAAAGAATATAAATATTTAGTGGCGAAACTTACAAAGATGGGAAACGACATACTGAAATTAACACGAAAAAAAAATTTCGGAAAACTGACTATTTGTACATTAAATATGCTTTGTGCCTTAAACAGGTTACAAAAAAAAAAAAAAAAAACAAAATATTTAGAACAATACTCAAAATTATTGTAACAAATGGGTCAGAAGTTTGTAATATTAAATAGCAATTACAGTATACTCTCGATTATCCGGGCTAATGATCGCAAAATTATTGTAACAAATGGGTCAGAAGTTTGTAATATTAAATAGCAATTACAGTATACTCTCGATTATCCGGGCTAATGATCGGGAAGAAATAGCCGGATAATTCGAAAAAACGGATAATGCGAAAATGTATTATTTTGCATGTATTATGTCGTATATAGTCCTATTTAATGAACAAATACTTTCAAATCTATATTTAACTTGATAATTACTGTGATACACACAGAAGGTGTGTAGCCTATTATTTCACACACAAGACTAAAAATTCGCTTACAATTTAAGATTTTAGAAAAAAGTAAATTTGTCTTCCCACTTCAACAGGGAATAGTTAACTTTGATGCAGCAAAGCTTAGTTCACAACCTATCGTTTTAATTTGAAGTCCAGTATAATTTTTTTCTCGATTTCTTGTCATTTTAATTATTGTTGTTTAGTCAACTGTCCGAAGACAGGTCTGAACCTCGCAAGTGATACCAACAAGGCAACTAGGCCAGGAGATAATGGGATAGCGTGGCCAGTTGCTTTTCCCCTCCATTGCATACATCGCCGATTAGCTACACATTACACTAATCAGACTTCAGATGCATACAAACAATTATCGTTCTTTCTCCGACACATATCGTCTAGTCACATGTACAGCCTGACAATAGATGTACATATCAGCCAGAATCTCAATCAGAGGCAATGTTTAATAAGAAACAAATTATTTTCGAGCGTAAGCCATGCACAAAATAATCCACATACGGATAATCATGAGTATAATGTAGTAGCAAAATTAATTACAAAAGTTCATCTCTATTGCCAACGATCTGTAAGGATATCTCGCAAAAATTATTAACGACGCACGAAACTATTCCTGGTTTCTTCTTCCGAATCGGCAACAACGTTTCAGTTTACAGAGAACTTCAATTGACGACATTGTTCTTGCAGCTCTAAGGAGGATCCATATTTCTTCTACAAAACTATCTTCATGATCAACATTGATCTTCAAATAACTAATTAGTAATTATTATTTATTCAATCATTTTTTGCCATTATTGTGCGACTCAAAACTGAAAATCTATTAGTTTTACTTTCAATAGCCTATTGTACAATATGCTCTTTGTGGCGGTCTGTTAATCCAGGGAGCTCTTATAGTTTCGATAAACAAATAAAATAAATTAACAAGTTATTGATTTAATTTAACAAAAATAATTTACATACATATCGGCACCCATAGGATGACAAATGAAAGATGAGTGAAATTATTATCATGAAATGGATACCATTTAGACTTTTAGACCAAGAAAAAGAGAGGGAGGGATATTTAACAGGATTTGTGGATAGAAAAGAATGGAGGAGGAGAATAAAAACAAATAATTAGTAATAATAGACTCCTAACATATTTATTCATTGTTTCTTTAGTTCATTATTTAACGACGCTGTATCAACCACTAGGTTATATAGCATCGATGGAATATGTGATAGCGAGATGAGGTCGAAAGTTCGCCATAGATTACTTAACATTCGTCTTACGGTTGAGGAAAACCTCGCAAAACATCCAACCAGATAATCAGCCAAAGCGGGAATTGAACCTGCGCTCAATCTTAACTCCGGATCGGCCGACTGAGGTATGCTGGTGGCTTATATATATTGCTAAACCGGAAATATGTCCATCATAAACATCATCTCTCACGAAGTTAGGCCACTTGTTGACTTGTTCTGGTCTCATTTTTCATAGGCATTTCCCGTCGTCTTCTTTTTGATACATATTGTATAGACCTGCATATTTGTAAAATTGTGTGGTACATTTCTTGTGTTCATCTACACTTTGAAATCATTTTGTTTTATAATTTCTTATTCCCAACCCTCGCAACAATAAAGAAAGAATTTTCAATTCTGCTATAACCTCTGTATTAGTTTAGTAATCTATGAAGAGTAACCTGTCATTTGTCTGGTGTAGGCTTTTTTTCACTTCTGATGTTCTTGTTCTCGATGAATCTTCCCACGGATAGTCCAATTTTCGCCACAGTATAGGCCCTACAACTGTGGAGAGAGCTAGTGTATTTTATAATAATTTGAATCAAGATTTGTTTCGCGTATTCTGCGATTCAAACTCATCGTTTATTATGTTCGTTATTTTCGAATAATTGTTTAATTATTACACATCTATTTCTCCCTCATATGAAATCAAATTTCCTAAATAGTTGAAAGCATTCGCTTGTTATATTGTTTAGTTACTGATGAACATTTTACTTCTTAATGGGTTCAGTACTTTCTATACCATTGAGATATATATATATATATATATATATATATATATATATTGTTATACCATATTCTAAGTTTTAAAATATATAGCTCTCATGTCGTCTTCTGTATCCAGCATCTATAATAGTAATAATAATAATAATAATAATAATAATAATAATAATAATAATAATAATAATAATAATAATAATAATAATAATAAAGTTTAATATTTCTGCAGAGTGGAATAAGCGATGTTTCTTTATTTTGTCACGTCGTGCATCCTTGGCACTTTCGTCTGTTAATCTCAGCTGGACTTTATAATTTTGTATTGTATTTCATAATTATAATATATACTTATTATTCCTTTCATTAGGTGATGTGATGTATACGATTCGGAATAGTTTACTTTACATGCAATCAAAGGCTTTTTCAAAATCAATAAATAAGAAGTATTGACAGAGTATTTTCTTCTCGTTTCTATCAACAATTTAAGGCAGGATAATGTAGATAAATGTGATATTTTTCGCATTATATTTTATCATCGTTCGTTACGTAAACCTATGGTATCCGTTCATCGTTATAAAGTCTTCTTACACATCTTCGTCCTAACGTCTTGTAATTCATCATTTATCTTAGCAGTCTAGACGTTTTCACGGTTGTAACATGTTTTCACTTTCTGTTCTGTTCACACGATGTATGGAGTCTAAGTTTTATTAACATTTATCATTGCCCATTCTTCGGTTTCCTCGTTTTCTAAGAAAAACGACTAGTTCTCTTCAAGTTTCTTATCATTGTAAACGAGACAATATTTTTTTTATAAATGAGACGTATTCAAGAAACAAGACGATTAGTAAAAATGCTATAAAGTGGAAATTTAGATATTTGCATGTGTTACACTTATCTAACTTCTCCCATGCTGTCTGTTTCCATCTCCTTCCCTATATCCCCCGACGTGTTTCACTCCCCTCATAAGGCGATAATAGAAACGCTATTTTTAAAGCATTTCTTATTAAGTATTTATCTGTGCAATTAAACAAAAGTTTCGACCTTGGGGACTGGAGAGCTGTTACTGCTCGTCCCTGAGTTTATTACCAACACCGCAAAGTTCTAATGAATCAACAAAAAACTTCCAAGCCAGCGCAACTTGAGTGACAAATAATAATATGCTCAATTAGTTCAAGGTCTTCAAACAGAAAGGTTTTCAATATATAGTGGATTGAATTACAAAGTAACAGGTGATTTGAGGAAATCCTTATGGTTTCCTGACGTCTATACAGGAATTATGGTAATGGAATCAGAATAAGTAATTACAATTTGCTGAAACATTTAACTAGTGTGTAATGAACGGAATGGAATGAGCTGTGAATACAGTGGATTATCCAATAATAATAATAATAATAATAATAATAATAATAATAATAATAATAATGACAATAACAGCAGCAGCAGCAGCAACGATGAAGCAGCAGCAGCAGCAACGATGAAGACAATAACAAAAAAACAAGTTCTTCTTACATAAGTGGTGCTGGAACCTTCTTCGTCTTCTACCAGTAAATTTAATAAAGATTTGTGCATGTCAAGGTTGCTGCAAATGTACCATTGTATAAACTTGCAGTGCCAAAGTTTCAAGATTCCTACGCAAATACTGCAACTTCAATATTCTGGGTGAATCAACACTCTCGAAAAATTATTTGAACTCCTGCTGCACTATCACAATGGAAACGATTAGAGCTTATCTTGGCGAATCTTACATATGGGTTTCCATTGACGAGACAATCAATGACAGAAAATATGGAAAATTATGTTATTAATTGAGCCTCCAAACAATAGTTAAATTAGGTAGAATCACATGTGCACCTGTATTTTTATCGGTGTGAAAAATTACATCTAATAAAGTGTAGACTTTAAGTTACATATTTTTTTATTTATTACATATTTATCTATATATTTTGGCATTTTAGCTACAAATTTCTTATTTTCGTATTACATAAAATCCGGGCTCTATTGATAACACAATCGAAAGAAACAACAATGTTTTACACTTTACTAAAAAAAACCTTTTCTAAAGTTTTTTTGACTTTTAAATCAATTGACTGCAATTACTGTGCATCTCATCTATAGCTTACAATGGGAAAACTCCGTTGTAGGAGGTTACTAAACCTTACTGCTGTGCTGGAGGCATTATCGGAGTTTTCTCTCCATTAATCTGAACCATTGTCACTACTCATCGACAAGTCATCTGATGCATCACTGCTATCAGTACGCGCTACTATTGGCTGACAATTAGAAAGGAGGAGGTGAATAGTATATTGTGTCACTATTAAGATTGACGCATGCGCAGACCAACGAAGTTTTCTTAGTTGTTCCCATATAGTATGATTATTTTTCTTCAATTGCAGTTCTTTCAATTCAACATTGAATTTTCGTTACTCTTGTTCACCCAGATTACAAAATTAGTTATATTTCGTTACTTTCGGCCTAAATTAGTTCTAGAATTTATATTTAAAAATGACTGGGATACATCACTTTTAGTGAATTACTGTATTGTTTTTTTTTTTTTTTTCAAAATTTTGGTCCCTTTTTTCTTCTCAAAAACTAATCTTGAATTAATGTTGTTGCAGCAATGATATTTCCACAAACAAAAATTAAAAATTGTTGCATCAATTAGGAAAAAGCTGCAAAATTTCACCATCCTCTCCCCGTAACTATTTCAGTCCTTTTCAAACTACTAAAGATATTCATACAGTTATACTTTACTTAATTACCCCTTCTCAACTGCAAATACTAACACAATTTAAACTTACAACGATAATGGGATTTATTATAAGAATATGGGAATAGCACATCACTATCAGAAAGCCTGGCCAACAATCAAACATCACAGAATCGAAAGTCAATCTTCTCTGGTATGAATCAGTTACTGCACGTCTGATGAGCCAATATAAATGCATTATCGTAGAGGAAGCACGATTACGAGATAAGTGGAGGTGGTGCATATAATCGAGAAAATGAGTCTCATGTCCAAGGAAAAGAACCCACAAGCACTGAACTTAAGCTCCTGAACTTCAAGCTGTCGTCTTAACATCTTCAGCTGCAAAACCACTTCCGGCAACTTGTACTCCCTCAGCAGTAACTTCCGCACTGCAAGAGTCATCCTACTGGCTTCCACACTTGCTAGATGGCAGGTCGCTGCGATACTGACGAATTTTATTGTACTCGAGGAACAGAAACCTGTCAGCGCCAAAAACTCAAACCACAAAGATAAGCGATCAATAGTCGCAATCAGTTTAAATATGGTTAGAGCCAAGTAGTACACCCCTGCTATGATGCCTAGAGTACTGTAAGTTAGTTCTAAGACCAAGTATAGACCGTAAGAACGATTTACTGTTCGTGATATTTCATACAAGTCATTATACCAAAGACACAGATTCATGATACAAAAATCTTCCTGCACAGACATTCCAGTGCACTTAGACGAGCAAATTTCTGGAGTGTGCGTTATTTCGTACGGTTCTCTTATCTCCCGTGGTATTGAAAACTCAGAAATTTGATCTCTCAGTATTTTCAGCTTTCCATTTAAGCACTTGAGTCTCTGTTTAATTATTAACACCAAAGTAACGAACTGAATTGCATTGAAATTGCAAATAAAATACGAGACTGTTTGTCCAGTGTGGTATAGCTTGGGTCCAGTATACAAGTGAAACATTTCATACATGTAAACTGAAAGGAGTAACAATAACATGCTAAAAGTTGTCACGTACAAAAAAAGTTTTATATTGAAGTAATTCTTCATTCTTTGATTACGGTCAAGCAAAGAAGCGTCTAGAGATGCAATGCGTCTTAAGAGAGAAGGAAAGACATGACGCTCGTATAAGACACCAGACAGAAGAGCCACGATGCACACTGATTGCAGACTCAACTCGTGAAATATGACAAACGTACGCCTTACGATTGAGCGACGGTTGAATTCTTCGTCATTTGTAGACCAGAAAAATAGTAGGACATTTGTTGTAATGATTACGGTGCATAAGATGGCGGTCCACAAGATCTTAAGTCTTTTCAAGCGCAAAGAAGTTCTTTCGACAAAAGACTGCAGTCCAAGGAAACTGGAGATGTAACTGAGAAAAGATAGGGAGTCATAAATATCCTCGTTCTTGAATATCTTCATATTCATTTCGTCGATAATGCTACATGAACGAACATAACACACATCGCCAGTGTTTTCCTCCAGAAAGAATTTAGGACACTACGCATTCATTAAATTTGCCAGTTTCTTCTCTCTGATTCTGCGACTTATAATACTGGGGATACCACAATTCAACACTTGTTCTGTACTTGTAGTGTTTTTACTGCTCGTCCTTAATATAACAAGAAATAACAGAATTATAATGATGAGGAAATATGTCTATCAAAACAACTAATATGTTTAAGAGTAGTGATGAAATATTTATTAAGTCAATAAAGTACACGTCAGATGACAAAAGTTTGACAGTGGACTTCTATTGATTTCTTATAGGTACTTCATGCAACATCGCCAGAATCTATACAATAATTTATATGTACCTATGTAAAATTAAGAGGGAAAGTGAATAAAGAAATAGAGAGAGAAACGAACTATATATATATAAAGTGAGAGAGGGAGAAACGAATTTGTACATATACGAATACAGAAAAAGAGAGGCAGAGACAGAGAGAAACTAATATAGAAATAGACGAGAGAAACAAATTGTAAATAGAAATAGACGGGAGAAACAAAAATAATATAGAAATAGACCAGAGAAACAAGTAGCTATGTATATACTAGATGGAAGAAACAAAACTGAAAACGAATAAAGAGAAAGAACCGAATAAATAGAAAACGAATAAAGAGGGAGAATGGAAGAAATAAATAGAAACTGAATTATGAGAAAGAAAAGTAGTTCAGAAATAAGCGAAAGGAAACTTGAGAAGAAAATACTCCTAAAAAGTTTCAGAATGAAATAGTGTAATTGGATTTTTGCCTATCATATGGATATTTATTATCAAAGACCGGAAGTTTAGGCATTATGAATCATTAAAATAGGCAGGAAAACAGGCATCATAAATAGTTAAAATAGGCAGGCAAAAAGGCATTATAAATAGCCAAAATACGCAATAAAAGGCAATTACAAAAACCTTGCCCTAGACCCACAAACTTGCACTTTCCACAAAGGGATTTCGGCAGCAAGAAAAGCTTTACATAAGTCGAATGCAAATTGAGATTTTCGACTCGATGTTGCAATTACTGTTGGAAGCAAAGAAATCATCTTCCCAGTAGCCTTGGAAAGTGCATTTTTGTGTTTGGTTGTACTGATACGTTGCGATATGAATTATTTAGCTAGCTACAAAATGTCGCAATGAAAACTGAAAGAAAAATAACCGTTAAAAATAACGTTAGACCCGCAATCCTTATTGCCTTGTCAAGTAAACATAAGCGATAATTAAAACGCTTACTGTTATACATTCCTGCACGGCAGCACTCATTGTTGCAAAGAGAATATGAACTGACAATAATATACATTCGGTGAAGTCACTTTCATTGTAGCTATAATAGAAATAAATTAAAATATACCTTTAGGCAATTTTAATAATAAATTAATAAATAATAGATAAATAATCAAATAAAGGCAAAAAAAATTATTTTATAAATTAGGCATTTGTACGTATTTAAAAACGCAGAAAAGGGTAACATAAAACTGTGACGTTTCAGTCACAAAAGGTATAATTCGCACAGATTTACTTTCAAAATGGAGACAGATTTAACACATTTAAAAAGACATTCTGCCAAAGTTCCGGTCTCTGTTTATTATTTATTATAGTTCACAGAAAAAGTACGTACATATAATCATTTAAAACCTTACATTACATACTTAATAATTTTACACATAGATATACCATTTTCTTAATACAATTTCTACAATTTAAATATTTAATACAAGATGTTTTTTGTTTTATCTTGCACTTGCGTCTAGTTTCGTGCAAGACAACTCATTTTAGTATGTTGTTACAATTAGTATTTGTTCACTTGTCTAAGTTGACTTCACGTTTCAATCTACAATGTACAGCTAGCATTATAAATCTTCTCTTATTCTAGTATCTTCCATTCCCCTTTCGCTACAGAAATACTCATATATTTCGTATGAACTCTCTCGTTGGTAAGCCTTCATTTCTTAATTTTATTTCATAGTATTCTTTTGCCGTACCTTCAAACTATTAAATTTAGAAATAAAACATATAGCTAATTAGTTTCTAACCAAGTCAAAAATGTTATCGGTGAGTTTAGAAAATGCATAGCCTATCTGCCAAAATTGAATTTACTTGTTAACTCAGTAGCTTTACTTTCATTTAACAATTCCTTCTTTTTATTTTTAATAGTGTAATTAGATTAAACTAACATTGGTAAAATACTCTTCTATTCATATTTTACAATCGTATTATTTCGTTCGTTTTGATATTTGCTGTACAAATGATATACGAGTCCTAATTTAATTAGAATATTATTGGATTGAATTGTTTTACGTTCGGTTTCTTACTGTTTACGTACTTGTCCACCTTAATACATTAATCAGAACCTTAATCTTACACAATGTCACTCTTTTTTTTAATTCGCTGTAGAACAGTGAGAGCTGCGTACATTTTGTATCATATAGTTCCGAGCTCTCGTGGTAAGTGTATCGGCGGCCGCATTTTGAACGTGCAGTGTGTACGCTTTTCCAGTGGTTGCGCGCGATGGTCAAGTTGACAGGTGTCGACCACGCCACGCATGGCTTCCAAAATTTTCCATCGGTAGTGTTCCGCAGTGGTGTGTAGCCACGCACCTGACACGAAGGCAATTTACAGAATTCTCATCTTCGTGTAACACAGGTAGAGCAATCACGGTGGCGACCAGCAGGTGCGAACGCATACGCACGTCCTCGAGGCTATCATCTCCATGGTTTGTTCAGTGTGTTGTGTCGTATGACCGGATGCCGAAAAGTTTTCTTTGATGTAATCATCGATATACTTCAGTTTCCATAATAATTCCTGTGAAATTGATATAATCTCGACTAAATTTGAACTTCCAGATGTCTTGGCACATGCACCAAACTCAGACCCTTTGAAGTGAAATTGTAGCAGTCAGAAAGTTCCAGATATAAATAAATTTCCACGAATTTATTATTATTGTATGTCAGAGAGGCTTATTGTTTGGTTTCGTAACAATCTGTTTTTTTTTTACGGTGATGGGTCGTTAGCTCTTCGCCCAACCCCCAAGCTGGAGGATCACACCTTATCTGCTGTCCATGACTGCTTATTAAATATATTCGCAGCTACCCTCCACATCTGGAGCCCGTCTCCTTTATCCGCAACCTGAGAACGCGCCATGCCGTGGTAATAGGGACCTGAGAAGATTACCTCCATATGCAGACGAAATTATTGGGGATCATCACTGTGGATTTAGACGTAATAGCTCGACTATTGATCAGATTTTTTGTATTCGACAGATATTGAGAAAAAATGAGAATATAAGGGTACAGTGCATCAGTTATTCACAAATTTCAAAAATACATATGACTCGGTTAAGAGAGAAGTTTTATATGATGTTCTTATTGAATTTGGTATTCCCAAGAAACTAGTTCGATTAATTAAAATGTGTCTCAGTGAAACTTACACCAGAGTCCGTATAGGCCAGTTTCTATCCGATTCTCTTCCAATTCACTGCGGGCTAAAGCAAGGAGATGCACTATCACCTTTACTTTTTAATTTTGCTCTAGAATATGTCATTAGGAATGTTCAGGATAACAGACAGGGTTTGGAATTGAACGGGTTACATCAGCTTCTTGTCTAAGCGGATGACGTGAATATGTTAGGAGAAAATCTACAAACGATTAGGGAAAACACGGAAATTTTACATGAAGCAAGTAAAGCGATAGGTTTGGAAGTAGATCCCGAAAAGACAACGTATATGATTATGTCTCGTGACCAGAATATTGTAAGAAATGAAAACATAAAAATTGGAGATTTGTCCTTCGAAGAGGTGAAAAAATTCAAATATCATGGAGGAACAGTAACAAATATAAATGACACCCGGGAAGAAATTAAACGCAGAATAAATATGGGAAATGCGTGTTATTATTCGGTTGAGAAACTTTTGTCATCTAGTCTGCTGTAAAAAAATCTGAAAGTTAGAATTTATAAAACAGTTATATTACCGGTTGTTCTGTATGGCTGTGAAACTTGGACTCTCACTTTGAGAGAGGAACAGAGATTAAGGGTGTTTGAGAATAAGGTTCTTAGAAAATTTTTGTACCAAAGAGGGATGAAGTTTCAGGAGAATGGAGGAAGTTACACAACGTAGAACTGTATTCTTCACCTGACATAACTAGGAAGATTAAATCCAGACGTTTGAGATGGGCAGGGCATGTAGCACGTATGGGCGAATTCAGAAATGGAGTGTTAGTTGGGAGACCGGAGGGAAAAATAACTTTGGGGAGGCCGAGACGTAGATGGGAGGATAATATTAAAATGGATTTGAGGGAGGTGGGATATGTGGATTGAGACTGGATTAATCTTGCACAGGATAGGGACCGATGGCGGGCTTATGTGATGGAGGCAGTGAACCTGTGGGTTCCTTAAAAGCCATTTGTAAGTAATATCGCCTGAATTACTGAATTTAGTTTCTTACAGTAGCTTCTTCGTAAAACATTTCAAATTGTGCCAACCCAACAGTTACAAAAAGACTGTCGCGATAGCTATAACCAGGGGTGTATCTATATAGAAGGGGGCCAAAGGGCTCCTATCCCAGGGCTATAGTAGCCCTGGTCCTATCCTCCTCTGAAAATTCAATTGCTATTGAAATGCAAAAGTATGAGTAAAGTGCCACTTTCTTAAATTTTCCTAAAAAATGAACTCTAGTAATATTAAATATTAATAGTATTAGCTAGGAATGGAGGCCTATTTAGTGTTTTGTTTCAGATCCATTCTTTCAAAGAGAAGCTCCTTTTCAAAAGTCTCTTGTCAACCTGATAACGAAAATGAACTTCCTGCGTCCATGCATTCTTCAAATAAAACTCTATATACAAGTCTCATGATTTTATTTCAGAAGGCCCTCTAAATCACTAAAATCTCGCGTTAAAAGTAATTATTTGAATCAAACTGACTCTTCTGCACAGTAAAGTTGCGACAATATATTAATTCCAGCTTTAGAATCTAAGAGTCTCATGCTCTCATTTGATTCTAAACACACCTAACCTCTTTGGGTTCATAATGTCTCTTGCTAGCTAGTAAGAAATTTTAGACCTAGAAACGTTTTTCGTCATTTCTCACAAAGTTATGTGAATGAACAAGCGTCGTTTTGAAAATAAGCCCCTCAAATAATAGATATCATTGTAAGATATCGAAGTTTTCACGATTGTATGGAAATGATAAGCTACAATAGAATTAACATCAAACGTTGCCAAGAAGGAGCCATCTACTAACAGCATATTCCTTTAATCGGTACGTATCTTAATGTTAAATTTAACAATTTATTACTCCTTCTTTATATTACTTAAAAATCCAATTGAAAATATCTTATACCTAATTACTGTAGTTCAAATAGCTTGGATAAAGACTTAAAATCTTATCGTTAAGGAATTTAGTTGCCACAGCTTCTCTATTTCCTTCTACAAGAAGTTCAACATATGCCTCTGGATGTAACATGCATGTATTCGAGGAACTGTTATCAGTAATAAAGTAAATCTAAAGGCAGAAAAACACTAAATTTAAGCAGATAATTAAGTAATGGGTGGAAGTGTTGAAATTTCAATGTAGTACTCTAGCTGCACAGCGTACGCCCTGGACTACCTCTTTCCAGCCGCCTAGTACGGTTTTTCCACAGGGCATCTTATAGATACTGGAGGTGGGTCAGGACATTATAGAACAAGAAGTGAAATAGGGATCAAGGACTGAAATAGAGAACAAGAACTGAAGTAGGGGACAAAGAGTGAAATACGGAACGACTGAAATAGGGAACTACGCCTGAATAGGGAACAAGGAGTGAAAAGAGAATGAGGAAAAGAATAATTGAAGATGAAATAATACAGGTGCAGATGAAAACACTAAAGGAAAGATGATGCAAATAAGGAAAATTAAGATTAGAAAGATGGATTACCCAACAAATTTAATTTATACAGATTTTAAAGTAGTAACTATTGAAGAAATTTATAAATATAGTTCACTAACTTACTACCACAAATCAAATAAAACTTAAATGTAATCGACATGAATATCGCACTCGAAGACAAAAGTCTACTTTCCCATTAATTGAGCCTAAATGTCATACAAGTGCAGCTCTTAAACATGGTGCTAGTTTCTGCCCAAAACTACAAATTTGAAATATTTTAAAATTGAAGCTATTAAAAAATAAATTTATAAAATTATTCGTAATATATAATATTAACAAATGTGTGTATTTTTTTACCTTTTATTTCTGTTGACTATATTCATGCTTTTATTGAATATCACTGGCTTCTGTCGGATTGTCAATTTATATTAAATGTGTTTTTTCTCTCTTTTTCTCTTTCTTTTTTTTCTCTTGTGTGTTATTTATTGGTTTAAATTAATTCACTTAGGCTACTGTAATTAGTAAACTGTCCTTGTAAATTTTATGTTATTTTATTGGCTAAGACCACACAGTACACGAGCCTGGCTAGAAACATTATTATTTTATATAACTTATTTTAATTTGTACTCAACTAGCTAGCTAGTTAAATAAATAAAATTAAATAAAAATTAAATTAAATTAAACAGTAGTTGTGTAGGCCTACCTTTGTTTAACGGCAGAGAAAATTGTTTGGGTTTTATTCATAGCAGAAGTTCAGTGTGACTGAAAAATGACCAGGAAGGAACGCGAAGAACAGAAGATAGAATGAATGAAAAACAAAAAAAAAAAAATGTAAATCAAGAAAACACAAAGGAAGGAAATAGAATAAAAGTATAAATAAATTAACTGCGGTTCAAATGCGTTAATAACTCATTAATTATATCCTAACTAGTGTTAATTTTTTGTTTCCGTCTCAAGTTCGTGACGTAGTCAGTTCCATACTATATTCATATCTCGGGAAGAATCATCACACAATTACAGATTTTAATTTCGTTAATTAACAGCAGTAAATTTTCCCGCTGTACGAATTAAAACATGGCTTACTTTTGCATTTAATTCGAAGGAATCAATGACGTATGTTACAGCAGCAGTAACCTTCCTTTCAGAGGGGTTATACATTTCATTCCAAATTAAATTACTTCTAGGTAACATTACTGGGCGCCGCTCTACTTATTGATAGTAGTCTAAAGAAACACGGAGCACAATCTACAATCACCTTTCCCTTCTCCCTTGTTCCGATCTTCCTTTGTTTTAATCTATAGCTGCAGCTGCGACCGCACGTTGTATAGATTTATCCCGATATAAAAACAATCTCGAGTGCTAGTCGATCTTTCAATTCCAACATGTAGCCGTGATTCTAAGCCATTTCCGGTGACACCAAATTATAAAAATGGCCGCGCAGTCGAAAACCACGGTTGGTCAGCAAGATGTGACGAGACGGTTGGTCCGGTGCCGCTCCAGTGGTGTCCAATCCTGGACGGCGACGGCTACAAAGTGACAAATACAAGATGTGCCACAAAGGAACTGCGAGCGTGCGGACTCGCAAGGTTCTTCAGCTGCCCTTACGCAACACTTCTCATTATTATAATATATATAACTGCGTACTCTTCAGTACCGGGACTAATTGTGGGACGCATACCGTCTGGATCAATGTTCACTAATTACCGCAGACCGTTTGGGCCAAAATGACAACATTTCTCTTCCCATTTTACACAGGCTTAGGACTGTCCAATGCATAGTTAAAAATGTTAAATTTCGATGCCTTTAAATTTTGTCAGAAATAAAATCAAATCAAGATTACATTTGTTCAGTCATGTCAACACATTTCATATAGGCCTACAGAGTGGAAGTGAAATGATCCTGCAGATTGAAAAGAATGATAGGGTATACACTTAATTGAATAGAACGCCTTCATTACGTTTCCTGATGAACCTCCTGAGTTCTGAGAAATTTGTTGATTTATTTTTAAAGTTCAATATAACTTCACACTTCAAGAAAAAGTCACTGGCATGAGAAAAAATGTTGAAAAAATTCTACACGTTACAGTTAGGACACAAATGCAGGTATATTATACTATACTTCGGGTCTCTGCGCATAAATATCTTATATCATATTCATTTATGAAGTATACTATACTCTTTTATCATGCAGTCTGCTGTCAAAAATCTGAAAGTTAGAATTTATAAAACAGTTATATTACCGGTTGTTCTTTATGGTTGTGAAACTTGGACTCTCACTTTGAGAGAGGAACATAAGTTAAGAGTGTTTCAGAATAAGGTGCTTAGGAAAATATTTGGGGCTAAGAGGGTATGAAGTTACAGGAGAATGGAGAAAGTTACACAACACAGAACGGCACGCATTGTATCCTTCACCTGACATAATTAGGAACATTAAATCCAGACGTTTGAGATGGGCAGGGCATGTAGCACGTATGGGCGAATCCAGAAATGCATATAGAGTGTTAGTTGGGAGGCCGGAGGGAAAAAGACCTTTAGGGAGGCCGAGACGTAGATGGGAGGATAATATTAAAATGGATTTGAGGGAGGTGGGATATGATGATAGAGACTGGATTAATCTTGCTCAGGATAGGGACAAATGGCGGGCTTATGTGAGGGCGGCAATGAACCTCCTGGTTCCTTAAAAGCCAGTAAGTAAATAAATAAGTAAGTACTATACTCTCAGGACTCAGAAGGTTAAATGCACGGTTCATTATAAAATTGAGTTGAAGTCTCAGCAGTCTGGCAACATCGCCGCTAACATACTGCTCTTTCTTCTCGTAATACAGATGTAAGAGGTCAACGAACTCAGGTCCGTCTGCTGTTGCGAACTACTTCAATCTCCCTTTTTGGCTATAGGTCTAATGTTGCAAGCTGGTCGCATCGGTCAGTGGCTTCAAATTAGTGGTTTGTAAAATAAGTTTAGACGAAAACCGCCCACGCTATTGAAGTACGTACGCAGGGAAATGATTCTCTATTAGATTTAGAGAGAGAAAGATTTGAAAAAAAAATCGTCTGCCCTCCACTGAGGGTGACCACTAGGATCCAGACGGCAATAATACAATAATAAATTTACAAAGTTGAAGATCAAGACTAAAATTAATACAGTGTTAACAGTGAAAGAAAAAATTAATTTAACTTAACATATAAGTGGTAATTTATTATTGGTAGAGAATCTCTAAGAATTTTAATTGGAATTTCTTGAATTTCATAGAAATTAATTTTTAGACTTTTAAGGACATCACCGGTGAATTTTGGTAGGGTACCTCTTGCTCCAAACGAGAGGCCTCTCACAATCCATTGATTAATTGGAATTCTACATTTTTCTGACAGGAATGTTAGGCAGGGTTCGTAGATAGCCTGTTTATCAAAATTTACTTCCTCCGCCGGGGTGGTGTTCTTTTCGAAACGAATGGTGGGGTTTAAAACCAATGCTATATTTTCATTTCTTTTAAATGCAACGATGTCAGTTCTCCGATTGGAATCTTCTACGGAAAGACAATGAACTTCATCATGCACTTATATCGATATAGATATGTACAAAAATCACGATCCTACGTGCAATAGTTACCGAATAAGAGTGTGTTAAACATTTGGGAAAGATGTTTTTCTGAGAAAAATTACGAACTTTATACCAAAATGGTACTACACCTTTTTGTTACAAACAACATGAGCTATTCGATCTGAAAATCTGCAGGGTTATTTCACTTCCACTCTGTATTGGAGCTCACCTGAGCGTTTTTTTATTCCTTAAGCATGTTTCAGCCAATAAGAATTGATTACGTTTAGTTTTTCTCTAATTTCTTTTCTTATGTTATTTCCTTTGCCTCTGTGGTCAATATATAATTTACTTACGATTTCTTCAATATCACGTGGTAAGGTAAGAAAATAGTGTCTTCGAACTACTGTACATAATATCTGCTTCCTTAGAAGTTGAATATCTTAATGTCCAATGTCGCCAGCAAATAAATTTTCTTCAATAGTTTTTAAAATCGCTTTTTCAGTTAAGCATACAAGTCGTCTTCTGCTTTATATTTCACCGCAGTTTGCACTGTTTCTTGTTTCCACTTAATCGAAATTAATTTCTATCTGATTATGCGAAAAGTTATCACTTCATTTAAAAATTAGTTTACTTGATTATTTGCATTGCACTTACGATTTAGGCCTACGTATCTGAAGCGAATAGTACCATCGCACAGTGACCCAGAACCTCAATCTGGCTGGGAAAAAAAATATTTTTTAAGTCATTGTTATTATTCGGTTGAGAAGCTCTTATCATCCAGTCTGCTGTCCAAAAATCTGAAAGTTAGAATTTATAAAAGCGTTATATTACCGGGTCTTCTGTATGGTTGTGAAACTTGGACTCTCACTCTGAGAGAGGAACATAGGTTAAGGGCGTTTGAGAATAAGGTGCTTAGGAAAATATTTGGGGCTAAGAGGGATGAAGTTACAGGAGAATGGAGAAAGTTACACAACTCAGAACTGCATGCATTGTATTCTTCACCTGACATAATTAGGAATATTAAATCCAAACGTTTGAGATGGGCAGGGCATGTAGCACGTATGGGCGAATCCAGAAATGCATATAGAGTGTTAGTTGGGAGACCGGAGGGAAAAAGACCTTTAGGGAGGCCGAGACGTAGATGGGAGGATAATATTAAAATGGATTTGAGGGAGGTGGGATATGATGATAGAGACTGGATTAATCTTGCACAGGATGGGGACCGATGGCGGGCTTATGTGAGGGCGGCAATGAACCTTCAGGTTTCTTAAAAGCCGTAAGTAAGTAAGTCATTGAAGTTCGTGTTTCTACTCTAAAATCTAACCAGACGTTTACACTTAAATTCGCAACGCAGAAAGGGATTTGAAAAAATTAACAGCAGTAAATACATGGCGAAAGTTGACGATTGATAAACACTCGGGTGGTCCACACCCCGTTGAGAGTTGGAGCAATGCAAAGAAAGATCGTTCTGTGTTGTATCTACTCACTTAAAAATATTTTGCTTTGCACGTGGAATGTCTGGTCAAAGGCATGCAATATAAAGTTAAATTAATTTATTTCATGCTAATACTACAAAAACAATGTTCGAAGTTGCTGAATTGAAAATTTAATTTTCGGTCATGAAGTTTATTTTTATACTGAAAATTAAAAAAAAAAAAATCAGCACTTACTCGTACGGAATTTGTGACCAGAATAGAAAACAATATTTTGGCTTTTTATCCCATATTTCCGGCTTAACTGCCAACGCGCACTTTTTTTTTTTTAATATAGACCTATATATTATATTTCTTTTATTTTAGGTGACTGCCAGCAAAAGCGAACTTCGGTGACTCGTAAAGATTTATTTTAATTAATTCTCCACAAGAAACGCTCTTCGAACCTGGTCCAAACTTCCTGCGCCGATTAATAACGTAGGTCGACCTGGTCGGCGAGTTGGTATAGCGCTGGCCTTCTATGCCCAAGGTTGCGGGTTCGATCCCGGGCCAGGTCGATGGCATTTAAGTGTGCTTAAATGAGACAGGTTCATGTCAGTAGATTTACTGGCATGTAAAAGAACTCCTGCGGGACAAAATTCCGGCACATCCGGCGACGTTGATATAACCTCTGCAGTTGCGAGCGTCGTTAAATAAAACATAACATTAACATTAATAACGTACGACATTTATGAAAGGAAAATTGAAGATTATATTTTGGAGTCCTTCGGTGTGTCCCAAATAGCAAATTTTCTGGCTAGGCCTACATATCTGGTGAACCCAGTTTCATTTCTCGGCACAGAAGTGAAATCACTTCTTTCTTCCAAAGTGGTCTGTGTTCTTGTCTGTCTATCCCGTGACGTATTACTCGAAGCAGAAAACTGGAAAATGATTATCACCAGAGCACAGATGTTCAGACATTTGTAATTCTCAAAATAGGCAGGCAAAGAAATTAAAAACCTGAAAAGAAAAACAATATTATAAATCTAGAAAAGGCACAACAGGCAGGCAGAAAAAGGAAATTAAGAACATGAAAAATTCACTGAGTTTCAGAAAAGGGTAATATATTTTACTAATTTTATATGATATTCAAGCAACACATCTGGCTATTCATTGCATTTTACCACAAGATAAATGTTTAGATTTTCTTATGTTAAGTTCTGTCTTCTATCGAATAGAACAATTTTCATCACAGAAAATAATCGTTCTACTTCATCTGACGTAACTGAAGCATGTTTGAAGCAAGCTAATATAGATGGGCTTCTATCACAACTGTAGTATTACCTTTCATTACAATTTCCAACGAAACATCAGCTGCTGCATTAAGATTGGTAAGTCCAGGATTCTTCTGGAGAGAGTTTTCTAGTTTTAGAAGCAATCACAGCAACAAGAATATGAAATGTGATCTGATTTAAGCCACCTCGATGTGAATGAAGTCTTCGTTAAAAAGATTTTTCGAAGGGGAGTTGCAAGTTGCCTCTTCTTCTAAGAGGGAACAGAAAAAATGTTGATATTTTAAAATAAAGCAGACTAAAGTAGATTTTAACGTCAAATTAGACGTTTTTAGACTATAAAATTGGCACTATTAGACCTACCTATAACAATCCATTTAACGTGTTAATAAGAGTCTCTCTTCAGGAAAAAAATATTTTTACGTAAAATCCAATGTCTACTCATAACAGATGCACTTGGGATTCAGAAGATAAGCATTCACACGCTATCTCCCCGAAAGGAGATATACAGGATGAACCGTAAGTAATGTAATTAATTTCAGAAGATTATTCTTTGAGGCATTTCAAACAAAAAAGTTTAATACAATTTTGCTCGTTTTTGCTTCCTTTTCGAGAAAAACATTATTTTATATGAAATACTTCAGAGCGTATTCTGGGAAAGCTACTGAATTAAATCCCAATATGTTCACCCAATTTAAGAGTGCAGTATATTATCATGATAAATGATGGAAAGAATTTTAGTTATGTCCTTTAAACGTTCAGAAATGTGATCTGAATAAATGTAACTTTTCGTTCTGAAAAGGAGTTTTAAAATGTTACATTCTTCGGAATAAATTTCTACATATTTAAAGGACAAAACTACAACTCTTTCGATCAGTTATATCCAGGCTTCGAGACTTTGGACCCGATGCAATAAGTTTACTGTGCTTGCACTATAGGTTGTTGACTCGCTGCAGGTAGTGAAAAGTAGAGATGTGTTCAGGTAACAACGTTGCTATTTAGAATAGAGTATGGAGAACACACACATATGTAGGCCTACGTTCCGAAAGTAAATATACATTACACCATGACAATGTCAAGAGAATATGAAAAGCATTTATTCTCCTGTCCTTTATAAGCATTTGTGATTAATTATACACAGTGTTAATGGTGAAAATAAACATGTATCAATTTTAATATCTTCATCTATCCTATTGGTCGTATTTAGAAATTGCAGTTACAGTACCGAATTGCAATGTACTACAAGATACATTTTCAGTGTCTCAAACGTAAATCTTTATCGGTTATCTGCCAAACACACTTTTTACTGTGAAAAGCTGCGCTCTATGTCGCATGACGTGATAGGAGCAAAACGAAAAAACCTAACATCATTGCAGTCTCTAAGAGACAGTTCATTATTCTCGGGTGACTATGTCTACTAATTTGCAATATTTATATTACACAATGTTCCATATCCGTTATTTTTTACATAAAATTGATTTCCACTTCTGTTTTACACGTTCAGTAACCGGTGTACTTGGTGTCTCATTAATTCTCTGTGTCATTTCCACAATTAATTTGAGGGCTTCCGGCATCTCTTGCTCTGACTTTTCTAACCGTGTAATAGTTTCGGACACAGTTTGAAAATAGGTTTGTATGAAAACCAAATTATTCGTCAGAACCTTCAAATCTAGAACGTTTTTCTTTGCGTACTTGTTGGCATTCATTCTACAGTATCCCCACCCACTGCAGCCTACGATTTACCACTATACTCAGTACGCCGTTATGCGGATTTCCCACTGAACTGCTCTATTGGGTCCGAAGTCTCGAAGCCTGGTTATATCATAATACAATGCTTTCTTAAACTGACTGTACAATGGGATTCCCAAAACACGCTATGAAGTGTCTTATATAAAGCAATTTTTATCTCGAAAAGGAAGCAAAAACGAGCAAAATTTTATTAAATCGTTTTGTTTGAGAATAACCCCCTGAAATTAATGACATCACTTACGGTTCACCCTGTGGGTCTAACTTACTGTATTGTACAGTATGTATTGTGCAAGATGGTGTATACTTAACACTGAAACTCTCAGAAAGTTATTTTGGAATTTATTAATATGAGATCTTGTTTCATTTCACTGCTTCGAAATTAGTGAATTTTATACCACTCTTTCAACACAATTAGGCTATTCTCGTATTCATAAAAATTGTCGTAGATTCAATCATTCAGGAAGCATTTTACTAATTAATAGTGTTTGCAGGTTAAGTATTCAACTTTATCAAACTGACATTTCTGTCAATCTGGTAATGGACAGTTTCAAATAAAGAAGCGTGACGGACACCACACAAAACAACTGGCATGGGAAACTTCATCATAACCATTTGTCATAAATAATGTGATTCTAGCTACTAAACTACGTCACACAGCCATGTATATTCAATAATGAATTCAGAAATAGAGTAAGAGGTTAAGTTTATGGTGTCCAATGAGATGCCAGAAATGAAAATTAATGGCTAAGACAATAATTAATGTCCAGAAACTAATTGTCTATTGAGTACGTATATAAGTTTTAACATACACGAACTAAATACAATTTAATGAAAGATTACTCATAAATAAGGCAGTAAGTAGATGAAGAGCATTTCTGTAAAAATTTTGATTTTTACAAAAGACTTCAATTAATCCTTTCCTTCAGTATTTTGATTCAAGTAAGGAAACAAATGTCAATTTTGAACTTCTCATTACCAAGAAAAATTTATGCACATGTATTTTGTATTTAGTTGATATGTAACCTATTTGTTGGCATTAAATGTTTTTGCGTACTACAGAAACGTCGAGCTTATTCATTGCTCACAGAATATAGCCTAACATGTTTTACTGACTATTACACTTTTACTACGTCATACTACTTTTGATCAATAAAACGGTACGGAAGGACGTCTTTCAACTAATCACGGCTGTTTATCGAACAATTTTATCACTTCCCTAGCATTTGTCTCTGTTTGCCAACATTTCAAACGGCAAATTCTTTACGGTACTATAAAACAGGCTTTGCGATCGTCATTTGTTTATCGCATAGACACTCAACTGAAAATGGCGCATCCGTTCAAACGTTTTGGTGGAGGGAACATTAGTGAAATAGAATTTTAGGAAATCAATAAGGGTGCTATGCATAGACATTTCGCTAGCCCGCGCTATACTAGCCCCGGCTATCGACTGATTACTTGTACAGGATTCATATCATATATCATATCGCTAACACTGGTTTATGAATACGAAAAACGTTAGTTCGCTGATCATCCACAGGAAGTCCGCGCTAAGAATGTCTATAAATATGGCCCTTAATATTTTATTGTATTAGAGTTCTTCATTTCTTCTAATTTTCATATACTTACTTTCTTCTAACAGTGTAATAGTCAATTAAATCCCACTCCAATTTCGTTTTTTTGTAGTTAAAACCAAAACCTCTAGTGAGATTACGGTTGATAGTTCCATGAGAATTTTTGTGCTTTTAAATTTTTGGCCAATTTTTCGTAGCCTTGGGTCTTTTTACCTTCTTATCATACTAAGCTTACATGTGAAAATAAGACATAGTGACACTACATAATATCGTGCTCATGATGTTTGCAATAGTGGATGTTTTTAGCATTTCTAATAAAGAAAAATCCTGAGGCTATACTGGAGTACGTCCGCAACCCAGAATACGTCTTGTTACACGAGTGCTTGTAAATTAAACTACTGTTTATATACAAATATAATTTATTTCTACAAATTGTCAACTATAATTTATGATAGTAGAAATAAGTTACAAAATACTTATACTTGACATCTTACTAGGTACCTTACAAGCATTAAATATAAATATCTAGGGTGCTATGCATAGACATTTCGCTAGCCCGCGCTACGAGCGTGCTAAACTAGCCCCGGCTATCGACTGATTACTTGTACGGGATTCATATCATATCATATCGTTAACACTGGTTTATGAATACGAAAAACATTAGTTCGCTGATCATCCACCGGAAGCCCGAGCTAATAATGTCTATGAATATGGCCCCCAGTTACTTAACGTAGCCTTAATCGCTGGAAAATAGAACGAAACATTAATACATTTTTCTGTAAAATGTTACTTTTCTATGGACTCTTCTCAGAAATATTCTGAAAACTATGTTCTTCCTGAGCATTCAGTACCTAGTTTAGAAATCAGAATCATGTTCGCGCGAACTTTAATAGAATTAGTTCCCTTTCACACGAAGCTAGTCAGACTTGCACTCAAGCACGAAAGTTTTCGCAGTCCCACCGTAATTTATTGGTCTATAACCAAGATTCGGATATGTCCAAACTTCAGTCGAAGTTAAGGACATATAGGCCTAATCCATTGTAACGGAAATAAAATGGTGGAGTAACAGAAATAACGGGCTCCGTTTAAAATAGGCCTACTGTTAGACAGCATGTTGGGAATTCTGAAGAACTGTTTAAGGACAGAGGGCTATGAACGCATTAAAAATTATGGAAAAACTTGCACCGACACTTTTGACAATATCTACTACAAAATTTAGCCATACATAAATTATATCACTGAATCTCGAAAGAAAGCTGAATTGAAATATTTATAAATAATGGTTTATTTAACGACGCTCACAACTGTCGAGGTTATATCAGCGTCGCCGGTGTGCCGGAATTTTGTTCCGCAGGAGTTCTTTTACATGCCAGTAAATCTACTGATATGACCTGTCGCATTTAAGCACACTTAAATGCCATGGACCTGAGCCGTGATTGAACCAGTTGAATTGAATGACATACAATTCACTTAATTTAGATTATTTGTCTGTCATAAATAATTTGTTTAATTTTGCAACAAATCGAAAATACACTGAAACATAGGATCATATAGGTACAAATTCCTAGTAAACTAATACCTAAATTTTTATCAGATCTTACATATAGGCCTACATACAGCTATAAAAAACTCATTTTTTATTTAATTTGAGAAAGATCTGTTTTGTGATAAGAGCATTTTAAAACAGAGCTTGTATAAAATTACGAAACTAACTTGATTTCAAAATTATACAAATTAAAACTGAGTTTCACTATCACAAGGCAATAGTTGTAAGATTTGGTAAAATTTTGGGATCAATGGTATCATTAGTTTACCAAGAAAATGTACCTATGTGATCTTATGTTTAAGTACATTTTCGATTTGTTGCAATAATTAAACAAATTGTAAAGGACAAACTAATAATCTAGATTAAGTGAACTATAAGCCATTCAATTCAGCATTCTTATAAGATTCAGTGGTAAATTTTATGTAAGGTTATCATAAATCTTGTGGTAGGTGTCTTAATATTCCATAAATTAAACTTTTGTTGTAGGTCTATCATTTTTCAAATTACATTATTAAGTTTTATGTTGACATGTAAGTATTTAGGGTCCATCAGAAACATGGACATTACGACGAAATGAAGAGAAACGAATAGAAGCATTTGAAATGTGGATATGGAGAAGAATGGAGCGTGGTAAAATGGACAGACAGAATAAGAAATGAAGTTGTGTTGGAAAGAGTGGGTGAAGAAAGAATGATGCTGAAAGTGATCAGAAAGAGAAAAAGGAATTGGTTGGGTCACTGGCTGAGAAGAAACTGCCTACTGAAGAATGCACTGGAAGAAATGGTGAACGGGAGGAGAGTTCGGGGCAGAAAAATATATCAGATGATAGACAATATTAAGATATGTGGATCATATGCGAAGACTAAGAGGAAAGACAGAAAATAGGGACGATTAGAGAATGCTGGGTTTGCAGTGAAAGGCTTGCCTATGGGCAGAACACATGTATTTTTGCATCATAGCATATAGTTACGGCCAACGTAGAATTTTGAACTTAGTATGCATTTTATTGTTAAAATAACAGCGACAGTAGGGGAGACTGGGGCAAAGTGGTCACCTTAAGAGAAAATAAGCTACAGAACGTAAATTTGCTTTGTTTTCCTCTCACAATCTTTGCTACTAAAAAGACGTTTCCTTCCCCTTTTTAATGCAATCATTACGAATTTTTACTAATTCAATTTTTTTTGCAATCAAGAATTTTTTGTTTGTCTGCACATTGACCACTTTACCCCAGGCCCTGGGTAATGTGGTCCCCCAAAAATAAAGATACTTCTAAATGAATGATTACAATTATATTATGAATTTTTAGACAAAAAATGTATATTAAGCGTTTTTATCGAATAGTGCACCATTAATTCACATTGCAAAAAGACAAAAACAAAATATAGTAGTGAAAGTAGAACATAGCACAATGGAAAAAGGAACGCTGTCAACATTCATACACAAAATCTGTGTTAGTTTAAAAAAAATAGCATAGCATTGAAAGTAGAATTAGGATAATAAAGAAGTTATTGTAAACATTTCTAAACACAAGCTAGTCTTTGTGCGAGATAATTTTTTTTTTTATTTTTTTAAGTTTATTTACACAGAAATCACATTTGAAATCGGCGCTGCCATCATCTTCAAACACAGCACATTCCTCGTGAGCCCATTCTAAGCATGATGAACAACGTATCCATCCTTCACCTCCGGTTGACCTGAGATAACCTATGTGTCCTTACAGAAAATTCACTCCGCATCATCATCATCATCATCATCATCATCATCATCACTTCCTTCCTCGCTGCTTGTTTCTTCACGAAGAGCGACCTTCGTCGTTTTCTGTTGCTGTTTCTTAGTTTCTATGTGATTATTTTTCATAATATTTCTCCGCGCTCCCTTATTGTGGACTGTTTGTTGTTCTTAGTTTTATCTTTGGCTCCTTTGTCCTCTCTCTCTTGAGCCAATTGATTTTTATACGGACTGCTGGTCAGGATTTCAGCTGAACCTGTTTTTCTCTTTTGGGAACGGGCAACAGTGGATTTGGGTGGAGAACTGATATCTTCCAGATTTGCTGTGAAGGATGAATTAGGCTGGGGAGAAATTGCTGCAGGAAGAATGATAATGGAACCATCATTAGGCGTATCTGAGGATGTGGATAGAACTGGGTCAACAGGCAAGGTTTCTGAATCGTTAGAAGATTCCACATGATTAAGAGGCCTGTCAGTAGGCAACGATGGAGCAAAATCCGTATCATCAAAAACATCTTAATCAAGAGGATATAATCCACATTTTTGAAGCCATTTATTGCATTTGTAGGTGTTGCTGCTCGTAGATAAGCCTCTCCAAAAGTTTACTTATCTAAAACTGTGTCTTGGTTCGAGTTCATTACTCTTCTCTTAAGAGTCATTCTTGGAATTCCGAATAATTTGCTGGCTTTTTTGCAGCCCATTTCACCCTTCCTAACACACCTGATAGCCTCGTGCATTTTTGTTGGACTCCAGCTCTATTAGAAAGTTTTGCGGGGTCGATTTCTAGACATTTTATCTGTATTCTGCAACAACAAAGAAATAGTCACGAATTTAACAATTTCTGGGGCAAAATGGTCCCCTAGAAAAAAAATGGGGACCACGTTAACCCGACCGCTCTATTTTAAACAAAGTCATGGCTACGGACGGATACCATCTTGTATAGTTTCGATAAACATTGAAATATGTAGTATAGAACTGGGTCTTACTTGAGCAATAACTTTATATAGTAACTCTCCTAATGACAGAACGTACAGTGCTATGAAACAGGAAGCTTACCTTACATCAGATCTAAAAAAAATGGAATTTTCTCTGTATCTTATCATTTAACATGTCCAAACACTTCAGCAGACACGTACGTAATGGCTGGACAGAGAAGGAAGTACTACGGAATTCTAAACGGAGATGGCAGCACCAACTGGAGAGATAAGTAGGGGGTACCACTTTACCCCGGGGGACCACTATAGACAGGTCTCCCCTATATTGATAATATCCAAACCAGTCATTTCGTACATCTAATATTTTACGTAGTCTTACCGGTAAATACAAAATTTACAGAGCGCTTGTCACAGTAGTACGCTATTTCTATGCTGTTGCAATGAAATATCTTCCTAGATAAATGTTACAATGAACTCATGAATTGATTCAGAGGCTGGTACTACTAACCAGGAGCATTTCAAACCCATCTCGAATGATTGCATCTACTAATGCTAGCAATACAGATTAAATTCATTAATACTGAAATTTCAATAGCCTATATCGATTCAATAAAAACTGTATGTCGATATTAAGAGCTACATTCAAAGAACAATCAAATTAAGGGATGAGAATGATAAGGCCCATTCACAATGAAAATTAAACATAACCGTAACATAACACAGAAGTTTGTGCCCAGGTTACCAAATGGGATCATTCACAATGATTCACATAAACACCGACATTAACATTGCCGTTAGACGTTAACATGAAAGTTTGCAAACTTCAAACTTTCATGCCTATGTTTACGTGATTTGCAAACAGTACGCAATCGTGGAGCACTGAAGTATATGACAGACTACGAGGAAATGACGACGTTGTTAGGTTTCAATGGTTTTGCCAAGTATCTTTGCGGTTATGTTTATGTTCCCATCGTGAATGTTCTTGATTTTACAGTAACGTTTATATTTTTAAGTTAATGTTTACGTTATGTTTAATTTTCATTGTGAATGAGCCTATATAGTTCTAAGGCACACAGACAAAATGTTAGAGGATAGCGTATTGAAAGTTTTAGAGTCCAATGCTATTTGTGCGGTATCATAATTTCTTCGGCGTATACTTACGTAATTTGTTGATTATTTTTTATATTTTACTAGTAGCTTCCCCATATGTGTAAGAAGTAAATTTGCACATAACATCATTTTTGTTAAAAGTGTGGCTCTGGACTATCTCATTCTCACCTCATCAAATATTTGAATAAATTCTACATTTAATCTAAAAAAAATACTACAATACAACTATTCTACTATGTATAGGATGAGAAACTTGGACGAAGGAATGTTCGATAATTTCCCCCATAACGTCCTTATTAACAGGAAAGTTAGTCACGTGCTGTAAAGCTTGGACCTGGCCTATGACTTCACTTATTAAGAAGGTTATGGTAAGGATTTCTACCACCCTCGACCAGCTTTGAAGCCACGAGTCTCTGACCCGATGGTAATATAGCAACTACTAGATCAATGAAGATAATTGTGTGGCCAATTTATTAGAATATGTTAAACGCGCATGATAAGTACCTCCTGCCTCACAGAACACCAATATTGGTAGAATCACGCGCCCCCGCGCATTACATGAGCCATTTTTACCGCTAGCTCGAGCGATGAATGGCCATGTAATTGAGTGCATTTCAGCCTTTGTTGCGAGCGACGAGACCGGATATTACATTACTGTGCCATTATAATAATCAACTAAGTATATGGAAGGGAGTTTTCCTGCAATTTTCCCTTGTACATGCATCAAAATTGTTACATTAATTCAGAAAATTATTATGGACCTCTGAAAGACGTGTTGCATGTATGCTTTACCGAGATCCGTAGAGGTCTCAGATTACCATGGCGACGGCTTTTGTTTGTCTCGATTGCTTCTTGGTTAAGCAAAATGCATACAAGAAATTACATGATTAGGGATAAAAATTGTTACAAAATACTTTAGAAATATTGTTTTTGTAACGGTTATTATAAAAGCAGTCATAACTCAACTTTAATATGTGGTTTATTTTTGATAAAAGCTACAAATGTTGCGTTAAAATTTGACCGCCATTTTTTTTCCAATCGTTAGTAACCTCCTCCAGGTTCCGTGCAGCAGTCAGGAGAAAATCCTACTAAATGTTCCAGGAATTATAAAATTTTCTATCTACTTCACTAATACTGACGAACAACTATTTATAGAAAAAATTGTTACAAAAGAATGACTTCGATAGCTTTCATGTCTTACATCTAAAAAAACGTTAAAAATGCAATTAAAATTACATAACTGAAAACAAATATCGTGGGATTAAACCCTATTTCTTCGTGGATGACTTGGTGTTTATTATTTCTAATGCAGTTCTCTCTCTCTCTCTCTCTCTCTCTCTCTCTCTCTCTCTCTCTCTCTATCTCTCCCTGTTACTTATACTCGCTTTAACATCTCTGGTCATATCGCGAGTTAATCTTTGGTTGAAATCCGAAGACCTGGGTACTATTGTTGAGACTGGTTCTATTGTTGTGAACTAGATGGCGACTGTATATGTATTACTGATTTGTTACGAATATGATTTCGGTGATGAATGAGGCCGGTGATATCCAGGGGATGTTGTGGCCCTTACGGTCGAGGAAAACCCCTCAAAAACCTCAACCAGGAAATTCGACCCGACCGGGAATCGAACCGGGTCCTTTGCGTAAGAGACCAGCATGCTGATCACTAACCACAGAGGTGGTCTAATGCAGTTTTATTGATCGAAAATATCATAACATACACGCGCGCGGAAATTTAATATAAATAAATTATATCTATGTATATAGAACACACAACACACTAAAAAAAAAAACATCAACACAAAAACAAGTACAACTTAAGTGTATACAAACCATCATGCAATAGTTGCAATGACTTCTACATTGGACAGATTGGAAGATCATTTCAAAAACGTTGCAAGGAAACAAATCACGATTATCACAACAATTCAACTTACGCAGAACAACACAAACTCCAACCGTAACTACAGCAACATAGACACTGACATGAAAATACTACATGTCCAGCCAAAAAACAGAAACTTTACACTCTATGAACAATATGAAATTTACAAGCACACAAAAACACACCCACAATACATCTTGAACACTCAACTTAATTTCAGAACACACACTCTTTACGATACAATCATGAACACACCTCACCACAACAAGAAACCAAAAGGTAACGCTGAAACTCACTAGGATTCAGAAGATGATGCAAACAACATCGAAACTAGTCAATCAGGTCACAACATTGTAATTAATAATATTCGATGTGCAAGTAAATTAAACTGAATAAAAATATTTTTATTTTATTCATACTCTTTATTGAATACTGCATTCACGAAATAATCTTAGCAAATAGCTTATCACTCGCGGATTCATCTTTGCCGATAATTACCATCGCGCTTCATTTCGCTCCGCGCTTGTAAAACTATCGACAAAATGAAACTCACTCGTCAGTTGTGATGTAACTTATAGCCTATTTTTCTATTTCCTCACTTATGTTTTAAAATAGTACTGAAAAGTGCATAACGTTCTCTCGTATGATGAATTACATAGTAATGCTTTTGTTTCGAGTCAAAATAACTTACAGTAGTTACATGGACATTTTATGAAATACGAAGCGAGTATAAACAAGAAGATTCGTGCGAATAACAAGAGCAATATTATCTCAAAACACAAAATTTCTAAAATTCTACGTGAAATGTAATTAAAAGTGCAGACGCAAAACACAACTCTAGTTACAAGTTTAAACATATGCATTCTGCATGTGGCCTAAAATCATATCATGCCCATGAGAATCCAACCCGATAGACCCACATGCAACATTCTAAAATCCATCTTCACAAGGTGTTATCGTCCAGCATTACACAATATAGTTCAGAAATAAGAAGTGGAAGCATCTCACGAAGATCTGTCAACTTGACGAGAATAACTACACGGTCTCCTCCAGTACTTCCTGCTTGACACAACGTGACACAGATACCAGTGTCGACAAACTGTCTGTGGTCTTGAGATATTACTTGGACATGCGATAGCTCTCACAGATTAAGTGAAATGGAAGTGGATTTATTTAATTAGCATCACAGTCCTTACACTTGTGACGCGACGTGTCCATTCTTTGCTCTGGTATCTCCAGTGAAAGAGGAAAACTTCTATCTAGTTCCTGCTCAGCTGAATCGTGTTAAGTGCTTCAGCATACACTGTGTGCAAGTCCAATAAAAAGTAAGCAATTCCACACTTACTGATCGCACTTCCCTTCAAAAGTTCTGTAATTCTCTTTAAGCGCCTACAAGTTCTCGTATTACTAATAAATTTGCGTCAGTCGAACATTCATTACTACGCCTATTATTAATTTATTATTATCATTATTAATTTATTATCACCATCATCATAATTATTTTGCAAGCTGAATGAACTAAATGACGAAACAAAGAGATCGAATGAACAGTTGAAATAATTAAAATGAGAAGGGAAAGCAAAAATTGACGAAGGTCAAAAGGGAAAAGCAAAGACCGAACGCAGGGGGGAAAGCTAAGATCAAGCACGGGGTGGGGGGAGAAAGGAAAGCCCGAACGCAGGGAGGAAAGCAAAGACTGAATGCAGGGGGAAAAGCAAAGACCGAACGCAGGGGGAAAAGCAAAGTCCGAACACAGAGAGAAAAGGAAAGAACGATCGCGGGGGGAAAAGCAAAGTCCGAACGCGGGGAGAAAAGCAAAGTACGAACGCAGGGAGAAAAGCAAAGTCCGAACGCAGGCAGAAAAGCAAAGACCGATCGCGGGGAGAAAAGCAAAGACCGATGGCGGGGAGAAAAGCAAAGACCGATCGCGGGGGGAAAAGCAAAGTCCGAACGCGGGGAGAAAAGCAAAGACCGATCGCGAGGGGAAAAGCAAAGTCCGAACGCGGGGAGAAAAGCAAAGTCCGAACGCAGGGAGAAAAGCAAAGTCCGAACGCGGGTAGAAAAGCAAAGACCGATCGCGGGGAGAAAAGCAAAGACCGATCGCGGGGGGAAAAGCAAAGTCCGAACGCGGGGAGAAAAGCAAAGACCGATCGCGGGGGGAAAAGCAAAGTCCGAACGCAGGAAGAAAAGCAAAGACCGATCGCGCGGGAAAAGCAAAGACCGAACGCAGGGGAAAAGCAAAGTCCTCACGCAGGGGGAAAAGCAAAGACCGAACGGAGGGGAAAAGCAAAGTCCGCACGCAAGGAGAAAAGCAAAGACCGAACGGAGGGGAAAAGCAAAGTCCGCACGCAGGGGGAAAAGCAAAGACCGAACGGAGGGGAGAAGCAAAGTCCGAACGCAGGGAGAAAAGCAAAGACTGAACGCAGGGGAAAAGCAAAGTCCGAACGCAGGGAGAAAAGCAAAGACCGAACGCACGGGGAAAAGCAAAGACCGATCGCACGGGGAAAAGCAAAGACCGAACGCAGGGGGAAAAGAAATGTCCGAACGCAGGGGGAAAAGCAATGTCCGAACGCAGGGGCAAAAGCAATGTCCGAACGCAGGGGGAAAAGCAATGTCCGAACGCAGGGGGAAAAGTAATGTCCGAACGCAGGGGGAAAAGCAAAGACCGAACGCAGGGGGAAAAGCAATGTCCGAACGCAGGGGAAAAAGCAATGTCCGAACGCAGAGGGAAAAGCAAAGACCGAACGCAGGGGGAAAAGCAATGTCCGAAAGCAGGGGGAAAAGCAATGTCCGAACGCAGGGAGAAAAGCAATGTCCGAACGCAGGGGGAAAAGCAATGTCCGAACGCAGGGGGAAAAGCAATGTCCGAACGCAGGGGGAAAAGCAATGTCCGAACGCAGGGGGAAAAGCAATGTCCGAACGCAGGGGGAAAAGCAATGTCCGAACGCAGGGGAAAAAGCGAAGACCGAACGGAGGGGAGAAAAGCAAAGACCGAACGCAGGGGAAAAGCAAAGTCCGAACGCAGGGAGAAAGGCAAAGACCGAACGCAGGGAGAAAAGCAAAGACCGAACGCGGGGGGAAGAGCAATGTCCGAACGCATGGGGAAAAGCAAAGACCGAACGGACGGGAAAAGCAAAGTCCGCACGCAGGAGGAAAAGCAAAGACCGAACGGATGGGAAAAGCAGAGTCCGAACGCAGGGGAAAAGCAAAGTCCGAACGCAAGGAGAAAAGCAAAGACCGAACGGAGGGGAAAAGCAAAGTCCGCACGCAGGGGGAAAGGAAAGACCGAACGGAGGGGAGAAAAGCAAAGACCGAACGCATGGAAAAGCAAAGTCCGAACGCAGGGAGAAAGGCAAAGACCGAACGCAGGGAGAAAAGCAAAGACCGAATGCACGGGGAAAAGCAAAGTCCGAACGCACGGGGAAAAGCAAAGACCGAACGCAGGGGGAAAAGCAATGTCCGAACGCACGGGGGAAAAGCAATGTCCGAACGCAGGGGGAAAAGCAAAGACCGAACGCAGGGGAAAAGCAAAGTCCGAACGCAGGGGGAAAAGCAAAGTCCGAACGGAGGGGAGAAGCAAAGTCCGAACGCAGGGAGAAAAGCAAAGACCGAACGCAGGGGAAAAGCAATGTCCGAACGCAGGGGAAAAGCAAAGTCCGAACGCAGGGAGAAAAGCAAAGATCGAACGCGGGGGGAAAAGCAATGTCCGAACGCAGGGGGAAAAGCAATGTCCGAACGCAGGGGAAAAAGCAATGTCCGAACGCAGGGGGAAAAGCAAAGACCGAAAGCAGGGGGAAAAGCAATGTCCGAACGCAGGGGGTCAAAGCAATGTCCTAACGCAGGGGGAAAAGCAATGTCCGAACGCAGAGAGAAAAGCAATGTCCGAACGCAGGGGGAAAAGCAATGTCCGAACGCAGGGGGAAAAGCAATGTCCGAACGCAGGGGGAAAAGCAATGTCCGAACGCAGGGGGAAAAGCAATGTCCGAACGCAGGGGGAAAAGCAATGTCCGAACGCAGGGGAAAAAGCGAAGACCGAACGGAGGGGAGAAAAGCAAAGACCGAACGCAGGGGAAAAGCAAAGTCCGAACGCAGGGAGAAAGGCAAAGACCGAACGCAGGGAGAAAAGCAAAGACCGAACGCGGGGGGAAGAGCAATGTCCGAACGCATGGGGAAAAGCAAAGACCGAACGGACGGGAAAAGCAAAGTCCGCACGCAGGAGGAAAAGCAAAGACCGAACGGATGGGAAAAGCAGAGTCCGAACGCAGGGGAAAAGCAAAGTCCGAACGCAAGGAGAAAAGCAAAGACCGAACGGAGGGGAAAAGCAAAGTCCGCACGCAGGGGGAAAGGAAAGACCGAACGGAGGGGAGAAAAGCAAAGACCGAACGCATGGAAAAGCAAAGTCCGAACGCAGGGAGAAAGGCAAAGACCGAACGCAGGGAGAAAAGCAAAGACCGAATGCACGGGGAAAAGCAAAGTCCGAACGCACGGGGAAAAGCAAAGACCGAACGCAGGGGGAAAAGCAATGTCCGAACGCACGGGGGAAAAGCAATGTCCGAACGCAGGGGGAAAAGCAAAGACCGAACGCAGGGGAAAAGCAAAGTCCGAACGCAGGGGGAAAAGCAAAGTCCGAACGGAGGGGAGAAGCAAAGTCCGAACGCAGGGAGAAAAGCAAAGACCGAACGCAGGGGAAAAGCAATGTCCGAACGCAGGGAGAAAGGCAAAGACCGAACGCAGGGAGAAAAGCAAAGACCGAACGCACGGGGAAAAGCAATGTCCGAACGCAGGGGGAAAAGCAATGTCCGAACGCATGGGGAAAAGCAAAGACCGAACGCAGGGGGAAAAGCAAAGACCGCACTCGGGGGGGGGGGGAAGCAAAGATCGAACGCCGGGAAAGGAAGCAAAGACCGAAGCCGAGTAGTTCAGTTGGTAGATCAATGGGCTGCGGACTGGAATATCCCGGATTCAATCGCAGATAGTGGCGAGATCTCTTCCCAAAACGGTCCACTCATTTTTCTGTCAAATTGAGTACCAGGTGTTTCTTAGATGTAAAAGCCAGTCAGAGCGTGGTGCCGGCCATGGCATCGCATTCTAGTGCAGAGATCATGAAAGCATGGAACTATCTCCGCGCCTTAGTAGCGGTTGAAGGGAATAAAAGTAAAAACGAACCCTTTCACTGACACAGCGGTCACAGGCAAAATGCTTCGGAAATTTCTCTCCCATGTGCTTTTTTAGTAGGTTTTTTACGACGTTTTATCAACATCTTAGGTTATTTAGCGTTGAGGGAAACCCCCGGAAAAAACCTCAACCAAGTAACTTGCCCCGACCGGGAATCGAAACCGGGCCACCTGGTTTCGCGGCTAGACGCGCTAACCGTTACTCCACAGGTGAGGACTCTCCCATGTTAAAATGAGGATGTAACAAAATGGGTCCATTATAATTGGCCGAAGAACTTGTTGACTTTTTCTCACCGTGAATCTCCCTTAGAAGGGAATGCTAAAATAATTATATATTAATAATAATAATAATAATAATAATAATAATAATAATAATAATAATAATTTGAATTGAATGTGGCATAAGTCTCGCAAATCTATTTGGCACTTGTGAGGAAAGGGAAAGTTATCAAGTGAGCCTTTATGGTGGTGGTCCTGTGCAGGAATGGATCAAGCAAAGGGATTAGGCTAGAAAAGGGAGGAGCAATGCCACTAAAGAAAAGTATGCTAGTTGCTTAGAAGAAATCTACCTGTAGGCGAGATGCTGCCAATACTTTTTAAAATAAAATATAGCAGGCCCACGAAAAGGGGATGAAAGAAAGAGATCGTTCTCAAAGTACATAATCTTATGAAGAAGTAAGCACATTAATCAAAAATAAAGTACAGAGAGTAGCAGAGTTGTCTCCAACAACAGTGAAGAATAAAATTAATATTGAGCTCAAGAACTATCATTGAGTGTACCAGTTAAGAAAGACGACTTTGACAAGTGGGTGATACATCGAACGATTCACAAATTCTGTCTTTTGCACAGCATTTCTGCTGTAATTTCCATGTTATTAACCATTCTACACGAAATCGAACACTAGTTTAGGGAATATTTTAAGAGTTAGAGTTCAAGTATAAGAAGACGGGGAAAAATAGAAGTGTACTGATTGAGAGGCAAAGAATATCATCTCTATCAGTCAAAGTTTAGAGAGGAAGGGTGATCCATCGTCCACGGAGAAGATAACTATAGGCCTATACATAGAAGTCACAATGATAGAGGATAGGATGGAGATCATAACAATAACAAATTACAATGAAAGCAGTAATGACAGTGTAGTGGTAAAAATTCCTAAAAATAACAATAAACGCACAATATGTAAAATTGTATTTGTGACTTATTGGCATTATAGGTCTATTTACAGGAGTTCTGAGTGTACTTCTAGTGTCACGGCGATTGGCAGGCGGGTATCATTTGGGGGCTGCAGCTGGTTTGTGAGACAAATTGGATAGTGGCTCGCTTCTTTGCTTAACATTTAACATTTCAGGGGCCAAAAAGATCTGGGATACTTATGAGCATGGTGCAAAGACATAGATAAAGCAATCCAAACAGAAAGGGGATATACCGAGTCTCATTGAAAAGGAGGCAAGTGTGTTTCTTGCCAGAAACCGACGCCGAATATAAAAGATTCTCGAGAGACTGCTTACCAATTGACAGAAGGTAATGTGTAATTTATATACAATATATAACTGGTGTGCAGAGGTACAGGCAACTGAAATGTTTACATGTTCAACGAAAATTCGAGAGGGTTATGAACTACAATATTTGAAGAAGCTCGCTAGTGGACAGGCGTGTAATGACCATTATCAAAGGTCCATATCCTGAAACTGTTGCTCGTGCACGGATCGGTGCCTTACCGTACAATAACATCGCAGTGGCCAGCAACAGGGAATCACGGGTCGCTGATTAGGCCATTGCGAGGGACTTGAAAAACAATCATTACAGAGGCGCACTGTTGCAACAACACTTCTGCCACCATTTTCTCACGATGAAAACTGTTCCAATCAGACTGAAAAACGAGCTAAGAAAACAAGTGGACCTTAAACTCCGTTTGATTGGCTCCTCATTTATACTTTGAATTCGTATTCGTTCGTTCCGAGTCTCAGTTCCAAACAACAACTGCACGTTGCGTAATTCTTAGGTTTCGAGTCTCGCGGAATGGAAGCTTTCCAACATTTCGAAACTTCTTACTGATTCGCCTACAGAGTTATTAGCGCAACCTGAAAATTTATCAATATCCTCCTCAATCTCACTATCATTTTTGTCCCCGAGGTCACAGTTGTCTTCCCCATCGTCTTCACTAACATGATCTTCACCACCACTATCATCGTCATCCTCGTCTTACGGCAGACATGAGAGCTGACTAGTAAGAACATATTTAGAAAACAAGTTTTTAGGTCGGTAAAGAAGCGTATGAAAAAATATGAACATTAAAAATATGTAGAACACCACAGAGAAAAAAATTGATTCAACAATAAATAAAACAGCACAATACAAACATAAAAATAGAGTTAGACTAAGATGCAGTCCTTCGCCAATTCTCAATTTATTTATATATCGTCGTTGTTCCTGCAATAACTCCTATGTGCAAAATATACAATTTTTCAGTAGGAGGAAAAACACATTTATTCTTCCTGTGGCAGCCGTACACAGGGGACTGTGAATTCTTACATTTTCGAAAGCAATAAATATAATTACATTTAGGAGATATTATTTGCTGTATCACTAAGTTATTTAATAGAGCAAAAATCTGAAAATCGATAAATATATCACATGAGAGTTATTGCAAGAACAACGATGATATGTAATTATGTATATTGATATTATAAAACCATGGAAAAAAAGAGGTAGAGCCTAATATTCAACTGAACAAGAAAAATAAACTTAAACGTCTTAATTTTACAAGAAAATAAATAGTATCTCCAATAAAACCGGTATAGGCTATAGGTTGACAAACAAATTGTACAATTTTTTACAATTCATCTTGGGAATGTTCAGCTAAGCCTCGTGTTAATAACATATCAACATATGATTATTTATTCCGTCAATATGGCTTAAGCAATGAATTACATATGAAAGAAAAACATATGAAAGAAAACTATTGATGTACGTATTACATCCTATTTTATCTTGATACTAATGTTTTCGCCCCTAGTACAGGTACAAGATAGAAGTATCATCTAAAATTAATTACAAAAAAGGTTTTCATTTAAAAATGCCATGACTAGAATAAAATTGTGACAATATTATCCATACCAACATTAAATGTCCTATCAAAATGTTAAAAACAAATTTAATTTAAAAACAATGTGAATTTACATAGTTATATAAATTAGATCCCCTTGTATGGATATCTCAAATATATTGTTGCCAATAAGGACATTTAGTATTGGTATGGATAATATTGTCACCATTTTATTCTAGTCATGGCATTTTCAAATATAAAACTTGTTTGTAATTGATTTTAGATGATACTTCTATCTTGTACCTGAAGATGCCCCACTAGGGGCGAAAACGTTAGTACCAAGATAAAATAGGATGTAATACATCAATAGTTTTCTTTCATATGTAATTCATTGCTTAAGCCATATTGACGGAATAAATAATCATATGTTGACATATGTTATTAAATTGTACAATGTTATATTATCTAGGTCTATAGCGAGGAAAAAAGTTATGCTCATCAAGGGAAATTTTCTGCTCAGTCGGAAATAAAAATTGACAATAGCTAATACAGATCTTGATTATTTAGACAGTAGCGTAAGCTTTGAGAAAGATAAAAGATATTGGAAATAAGATTAACAAATTTCGATGAGTTTGTGGAACAATGAACAGAACTTCACAAAATAATACACACAAAGGCACGAAAATAAAGATTTATAAGGTAATAGCTGTTCCTGACATAGCATAGCAAATGAATCTTGGTTTGTTAGACAGAGATAAAAGAACCATACAAGCTGCCGAAATGAGATTCCTTACAGATATAAAATGATGCTCAGGAAGAAAAATAATGAAATTAAGATACACGATATGAACTAAACGTTTAGAATTTAAATTAGAAAGTATGGGAATGCAGAGGAAATAGGAAATTACACATTAATAGAAAGATATAAGAAAACTAACAATGAATAAGTAATATAATTCTAGAGAAGAAAGAAACTCAGGTCGCCCGAGGAAAAAATTGATTTGAAAGATTCTTTGAAGACGAAACAGCCATGTTTACTTTCTGTAGTGGTGAAGAAGAAGAAGAAGAAGAAGAAGAAGAAGAAGAAGAAGAAGAAGCAGCATAAGTGAATCTTCTTACAAAAAAAAATTGAGTTAAAACTTGTGTTAACTCTAGTTCAACTTATTGTTTCATTACTCTTGTTACCGCAACACATAGGCTATCTCTTGGTTGCACGCTAGAACTTAAATCTCATCGCACGCATGCCACTAAGATTCAGAATTCCTTATCATATACGAGGAAAGAAGTCCACAGTTATTTTCTTCTTTACACATATCCTTTATGGAGTACACATGTCTGTTTCGGACAAATGTTACATTGTAAAATTACTTTGCAGAACGAAAAGTTGCATTTGTTTGAATTAAATTTCTGCACATTTAAGGGATGAAACTAAAATTCTTTCATGAATTGATTATCATAATACGCCCTCTCTTAAATTGATTACGCATATTCCCAAAAGAAAACAAAAAGGAGCAAAATTGTATTAAACATTTTTGTTTGAAATATCTCTAAGAATAACCCCCTGAATTTGATGACACGGTTCACTCTGTATAAAAATATTAACACGTATCGTTATTTCCTGCCATTAGAAAGTCTGGCAACCTTGCTGCAGTGACTAAGAGACTGAATGCTGCTATTCGTGTATGTATTGGTAGGTGAGCCGGTGATGCGCTGTTGTCAAGCTACGCAGACTTTCAGCCCAATTTTCTAATTAACTATGCACTTAATTACAAAACGCATAACAGATTTTATTATTTATTTTAATGTATCCTTTGGCCTCATTCAACTGCAAAGTTATATCACTTCCACCTTGTATGAAGGCCGCTGGAAAACAGTCACGTGTATTTTAGATAACACAATTCTAAGAGAAAATATTGTAGATAATTTTAAAAAATTACAGTGGTGAAAGAATACCAGAGAGAAAATAAAATTTGATCGTAGCATATAGAGGATAAATAAGATGCAATCTTCCGTAAATCGAATACCAGAAACAAGTTGTCTTTTAAATATATAAAGGATATAACCTACAGATGTAGTAAAGAAATTCAAGATAATATGAGACGAGCAATGATATTTGATGTCTTCCCAATGTAACTCAAGATAAAGCTTTTAACACTAGGGTTGCTAGATTTACGATTTCACCCGAGACAACACGATTTTAGCACAGTCTACTGTATACAGTCGGCGGCCGGGTAGCTCAGTTGGTAGAGCAGCTGGCTACGGACTGGAAGGTCCGGGGTTTGATCCCAAGTGGTAACAGGATTTTTTCTAGTTGCCAAACTTTCAGAACGGCCCCGAGGTTCACTCAGCCTCCTATAAAATTGAGTACCGGGTCTTTCCCGGGGGTAAAAGGCGGTCAGAGCGTGGTGCCGACCACACCACCTCATTCTAGTGCCGAGGTCATGGAAAGCATGGGGCTCTACCTCCATGCCCCCCAAGTGCCTTCATGTCATGTTACGGGGATACCTTTACCTTTTTTTACTATATACAGTCACGAAGCTTGAGTTTTGAGGGTGCTAGAAACAATAGACTGTGACGGTACTATTTTGCATTGCCTGTAATGAGGCGATCCTAGTGGTGAGCAACTATCTAATGTTCGCATATTTACTATGTATTGAGCTTCGCGACTGTATATACTAGATTGTGATTTTAGCTCTTTTTATTCCGCGTACGGTGCGAATCTTGAACCGTACGC
The DNA here is from genome assembly GCF_040183065.1 of Periplaneta americana. Taxonomy (NCBI): domain Eukaryota; kingdom Metazoa; phylum Arthropoda; class Insecta; order Blattodea; family Blattidae; genus Periplaneta; species Periplaneta americana. The sequence goes on from NC_091128.1 coordinate 104,002,953, forward strand.
CAAATGTTCCATTTCAAATTCAAGTCCCGCGCGCAGTACCTACGTCACATTTGCAGTGTGCGTGGCCAGGACTAGACAGCTAATATAGCCGTCTTGTACGTGGCTAACGAGAAAGACAGGCTACGGCGCGAATCGAAGTTATCTTGGTCTAGTCATGGCCATCACCTAACAAATACATGTTGATTCTTAAATGTTGGTCATGTTATGGCTATGAATATGACGAGCGCAATAGCCTGTGTTTCTCGTTAGCCACAGGCAGTGTGGTTGGTGGCGTCATAGGAGTATATAAGACAGTACTACAGAAATTGGTGTATTTTATAGATTAAAGTGGTGCACAAAAACCGAAACAATATTGCATTTGTAAGGAAGTTCTTGCTAAGCTTTTCCCTACGGCGATTATTTTTAGCAATGGCTACAAAATGGAAAGATAAACAGAATAAAATACTGCAAATGTTATAAAAAAATGAAGCTTTTGTATAATTCAACAGTGATGAAAACTAGTGAATTTTACAAGAAGATTTTATTATATAAATAAATAAATAAATAGTTAAATACGGCATATTCAAGTGGGAAATACAGGTTAGGCCTAAATATAGGAATATATAAAATGAAAGAGTAATTTTATAATATAATTATATGACTTCATAAATCTAAATCATAATAAGATCGTCTTAATATCTAATACATTGGTTGGGTCACTGACTGAAAAGAAACTGCCTACTGAAGGATGTACTGAAAGGAATGGTGAAAGGAAGAAAAGTTCGGGGCAGAAGAAGATATCAGATGATAGACGACATTAAGATATGTGGATCATATGCGAATACTAAGAGGAACGCAGAAATAGAAAAGACTGGAGAATGCTTGGTCTGAAGTGAAAGACCTGCATTTGGACAGAAAACTTTGAATGGATGAATGAATGAATGAATGAATGAATGAATGAATGAATGAATGAATGAATGAATGAATGAATGAATGAATGAATGAATGAATGAATTCTCATAATTACACACTCAATATTTTTTCTAAGAAACCGAATGTGGATGAAAGGTGTTCTTTCTTTCCCATCTCAAAATTTGGCAACCCTATTTAACAATGAATAGCAAAACTAAATAAAACATTAAGGCCAATATTGACAAACTAGCTCGGAAAAGAAATAAAAAGAACTCGCATTACGAATAGAAACGATAACATTCACAACAGTTGTATAAAAATAAGATTAGACAGAATTAAAAATTAGAATATATATAAAAATCTGAAATTAAATAACTACTTTAAAATATTTAGTAATAAGTTACAATAATTCAAATATCATGCCACTAGTGCAGTGGTTCCTAAAGTAGGGGTCGCGATCCCATCGAGGGGGATTGTGTAGGTAAGTTGTGGAAGAGAGTCGCGAGATGATTTACAAAATAGGCTAAAACAATAAGGACCTTATTTAAAAAAAATTATGCAGCATTTAGAATAGTACATTATGCAACGAGCCTATAATGGTAGTAATTAAGACGCAAGTATTTTTATGAAACGAGCGCAAGCGAGTTTCATAATTTTCTTAAGACCATATTTCTAACTTGAAATTATTCAAAAGTATTCATGTTATGGTTGTGTAAGTGAGTAGCGAACTGACCTGAATTGTGAGATGTGCGCAGAAGCAAAAGCATTGATTTTTTCCGAGGCCGAATGTCATTGACCTTGATATAACGTAGAGAATAAGATGAACATTAGTCTTGATATAACCTGGAAATTGATTTAGAATTGAAAAACGAGATGACAAATTGAATTTATTTGAATATTATTTACAATTAACGCTAATTATTATAGTAACAGAACATAACCTTCTGCGACAGTATTGGATTTCCAGCCTCCGTGACTTTTCGCTAATTGTCTTTCGATTGTATATCCGAGAATAATCGATACTTGCGGTTTTATAATGGTACAAAGGTGATTTGTCATTGGCTGAACACCTGAACTTTAATGAATAGGTGTACTTTAATGAGGTGCATTAAAGGGCTACTACAAGGTGTATAATTACTACATTTCGGCATGGTCGAGCATAAACAAATATAAATAATATTGAACATCAAAGTAAAAATGGTTTCAATAGTTATAATTATAAAAAATTATTAATGTGAGAACTCTATATCCACAAACTATTATTATTTCCTATTTCCCGCTTTTTATAGCAATCATATACTAGAAATTTATTTTTCATAAATACGAATTTGCAAATAGGTCTACTGTAACAAATTTAGTATCTCCTTTTACAAGCTTCAGGTATTCTTGCGTTCTTTTGATCCAAAACTGGTCTACACTGCGAAGAAAAGTATGATTTCAAAATTCAATTACTTCATATATATTTCAATGAGTTTTTTCTTAATAATTTAAAAATTAAAGCCAGTTGAACACAACTGCCTAAAAGCAGGTTCAGTATCCAACTCTGACTGCCATATTCAATAATTGACTGTTTATAATTATTGTTTTGTATTTCTTCTACAAAATACTAAAAAAGCTGTCCTTTAAAATTGTGCAAACTTAATTAAATGTTCACAAAACAAACTCTGTATTTTTTTGTATCAAACGGTATGTAGCTAAATTTTGCACGAGATTTTAATTCACTGGAATGAATCAAATGTCATTTTTGTCATGTGAAGTCGACTAGAAATCAAGTTGCCTTATAAATTCGTCAATTTTATCTCTCCAATTTAAGTTAACATCTTCCCCTTCCAAGCTACTATTCCAAGTGTTCGTAAAATGTATCAGCAAGGTAGGCTAGTCTAAGAAGCCAAAGAGAATTGAAAAATAGGTTTGCATATTCTGATTTCTGGTCTTACAGGCACCTGTACCTACAGCAGCAGTTGAGTGAAATTCACTGATTTTGAGTAAAATTATATTGTTTTATATTTTACAGGGATATGTATTTTACAAAGTAGTTAAGTATCGGTATGGTAGTGGGGGTCGCAAACAAATGTCTCGCCCAAAAGTGGGTCGCGACTTCAAAAAGTTTAGGAGCCACTGCACTAGAGCATACTGGTAACTACAGAATAGTTAAAGCTGAAAGCGATAAGATTCCGAAATTTGGGGGACAGAATCAACAGATCGACGAGTAGACGCACTGGAAGTTACGCTCACAGTAAACAGATAGGCCTACACACAAAAATTGGAGTAACAGCTCACTATTCTTCCTCTTTCACAGTATCAGCAATTCGTTTCTGAAACTCCCTACCCAGTTCCCTCAGGAACTGTCGAACGATATTACAATTTAAAAGTAAATTATTCAAACACGTGACCACTACTAAGCCACATAGTTCCTGGCTTCAGATTTAATTTTCCCGTTCCTTTATTCTATTGTGATTTTTGTATGTACTTTTATATTTGAAATTATAAAACTTCATTGTAATCCTACAAATTGTTAGTAGGCCTACATATTTTACTCACTATTTTCTGAAAATATTTTCTTTCTTCCTCAGTCATGTCTGATTCTCCTTTGTGTGTGTATATGTGTATGCGCATTTTCCTCGGTGTTCTATAGTTATAATTTTTACGTTTGAATTTGTCATTCTTGTAATTTGTAATATTGATTCACTTACCACTTGCGTATTCGTTGACTGTAACTTCTAAGCCTTGTATTATTTTTTAAATATTATTATTTAGTATGTTTGCATTATTTTACTCAACGTGTACTTGTATGACTACATCAAATTTGTAATGTTTTTAATATTAGCCTAGTCTGTAATTTTGTATTACTGCAAATTGTACCAGCTTCTTTTGTTTCTGGTTAAGTGGAAGAGAAGACCCGATGGTCTTAACTCCGTCTAAATAATTAAATAAATAAGTAATTAAGTAATTAAGTAAATATGTAAGTAAATAACTAAATAAATAACTAAATAAACAACTAAATAAATAACCAAATAAATAACTAAATAAATAACTAAATAAATAACTAAATAAATAAATAAAAATAATTAAATAAATAATTAAATAATTAAATAAATAAGTAACTAAATAAATAAACAATTAGATAATTAAATAAATAAATGAATAATGAATTAAATAAATAAACAATTACATAATTAAATAAATAATTAATTAACTAAATAAATAATTAACTAAATAAATACATAAATAATTAAATAAATAAATAAACAATTAAATAAATAAATAATTAAATAAATAAATGAATAATGAATGAAATAAATAATTAACTAAATAAATAAATGATTAACTAAATAAATAAATAACTAAATAAATAATCAAATAAATAAATAATTAAATAATTAATTAAATAAATAAATAGTTAAATAAATAAATAATTAAATAAATAGTTAAATAAATAAATACGTAAATATTATTATTATTACGTCATATGTAGCCTATTATTATTATTACTATTAGTCGACGAGCTATATAGGTTTACATTTAGTAATACCATAAAAATAACAAGACAAAATGAAGAAAAACTAAAATATAAAAATGTGTAATAATTCAGTGAATATGGACATCACGTATCTATATATTTAGACTCCACTAAACATTTGAGCCTACAGCATTATAATGAGAAAAGTTAATTTTTAACCTGCAGTAAGAAGAATTTTAGTAAGTTCAATACTGCTATACTAAAAACATTACATATTCAAAGAAGCATCTTCTGCGGACTTCTGGAAAAAGAACCAAGGAAGACATTAGTGAAGTGCGTTGTGAGAGTGTAACATTGTATGGGGCAAAAACATGGACATTACGATGAAGTGAAGAAACACGACTAGAAGCATTTGAAATGGGATATGGAGAAGGATGGAGCGTGCGAAGTGGACGGATAGAATAAGAAACGCAGCTGTGTTGGAAAGAGTGGATGAAGAAAGAATGATGCTGAAACTAATCAGAAAGAGGAAAAGGAATTGGCTGGGTCACTGGTTGAGAAGAAACTGTCTACTGAAGGATGCAGTGGAAGGAATGGTGAACGGGAGAAGAGTTCGGGGCAGAAGAACATATCAGATGATAGACGACATTAAGATATATGGAACATATGAGACGACAAAGAGGAAGGCAAAAAATAGAAAAGACTGGAAAAAGCTGAGTTTGAAGTGAAAGACCTGCCCTTGGGCAGAACACTAAGAATGAATTATGCTCAGCCAGTTTAAGAAAGTCGTGTATTATTATAATAAATGATTCAAAGAATTTAATTTTTTTCTTCAAATGTGCAGAAATTTAATCCGAACAAATGTAAGTGTTTGGTCTGAAAAGGAATTTTTAAAACGTGATGCACTATAACAACTCTGTAAAGGTTATTTCCTGGAAAGGTGCAGCTCATGTATATGTGAGGAATGAATGAGGCAACGAGAAATGTAATCATAATACAATTGCTTTTAAAAACAGCTCGGGAAATTTTATTTCATGTATGTAAGTTTACCGATTACTACTTAAAGTGGGAGGGAACTATTTCTAATTGGCTGAAGAAAATGCTCGTAGTACAACAAAAGGAGACCTTTTTCAATCATAAATTCGATTTTTAAAATGTAAAATAGAAGCTTTTCTTTGCCTGTGTTCATTGAATATTTAATTAAAATTAAATCGAAGAGTTTAAAAATAATATTTTAAATTTTGTTCGTTTGACGTAAAATAAGCGTATTGTATTTTTATTTTTTCTTTTAGAGTTTTAAATGTTGTAAAATGTTTTTTTTACGTGAAATAAGTATAATTATTGTTTACGACCTCTAAAAAATTCAATTGAAATAGAAGTGTAGAAATATGTCTTAATATTTTCAATTTAGTTTGAAATTTGTGTATCTTATAGTCTGTTTTCTGAGCATTCAATTAAAATTAGATTGTAGAGTTTATTCTAAATTTTCCAAGATTTTATTTAACGTGAGTTGAGCATTGTTCATTCTCCGCTCTCTAACAGAGTTTGAACACAAAAATTAAATAGCATATCATCTAAATTTTTCTTAAGAGTTTAAAAATGTGTAGATATGACAATGACCTTCAACAAGCGAGGTGAAGGTTTGTTCAGAGCAACGCAACTTAACCCTTTCTAACCCAAATTAAATTTACAAGCAATCCATGTTGAAACAAATAGCTGTATTAGGACCAAGTTAAGGGAGTGGCAACATTTGAAACAAAACTATATTGATGAAAATGTATTGAAATAGAAGTTATCCAGCAAAATTTACCTTCATATGTAACACAAGTATATAAATGCTATAAAGTTAATTATTGCCATATGGTATCTATAGGTAAGAAAGGGTTAATATGTACTCCCTGCTGATGTAGTGTTGCACGATCTCATAATTCATGCATTTTAAAACATACTTTTTCTAGAAAACTATTAGCTCTTTAATGAAGGAATAATGGACCAGAATTAATGACATTACTTACGATTCACTCTGTATTGTACATAAGGAAAAGCTCAAAGCTTAATTTACAGCCACGGAAGATTTTTCTATCGCTAAGACAGGTTAATAAATAAATTTGAATAATAATGTTACTCAACATATGAAGCAAAATTTTCTAAAATTGGGATAGAATGATATTAGTTTGCTTCCAAATCTTAATATTAATATCGACAATCTAAGTCACTGCACCATCACCAGATTGTCCCCAATAAGATGCACAGTCAGTTCCCTTGGATGAGGAATTAAATAAAGAATTCCTGAACCGGATTTGAATCTGGCAGTGATATTAAGAATGGTGTGAGCAATAAACTGTTGAGCAAAATTAAATTTATTACTCTTCTCCTATATTGAAACTGTTAGGGTTTTAGTTCAAGATCTTAATATACTATACACAGGCACAGCAATTCTTCACCAAATTCTACATACGTTACACACTATTTTCAATACATTTATAAAAGGCCAAATTATTTTAATGTCCCATATACTCAAAGTAAGGAGTACCGTACAAAGGGATTGTTTGAACAAAAATCTAATATCTGGAAATGACAATGCTGAAATATTTTCGTCTCATGAAGAGAGGATGGATAGACAGAGGAGCAAATGGGCGATGATTAAACGGAGGAGCAAATGGGCGATAATTAGACAGAGGAGCAAATGGGCGATAATTAGACAGAGGAGCAAATGGGCGATAATTAGACAGAGGAGCAAATGGGCGATAATTAGACAGAGGAGCAAATGGGCGATAATTAGACAGAGGAGCAAATGGCCGATGATTAGACAGAGGAGGAAATGGCCGATGATTAGACAGAGGAGCAAATGGCCGATGATTAGACAGAGGAGGAAATGGCCGATGATTAGACAGAGGAGCAAATGGCCGATGATTAGACAGAGGAGCAAATGGCCGATGATTAGACAGAGGAGCAAATGGTCGATGATTAGACAGAGGAGCAAATGGCCGATGATTAGACAGAGGAGCAAATGGCCAATGATTAGACAGAGGAGCAAATGGCCGATGATTAGACAGAGGAGCAAATGGCCGATGATTAGACAGAGGAGCAAATGGCCGATGATTAGACAGAGGAGCAAATGGCCGATGATTACACAGAGGAGGAAATGGCCGATGATTAGACAGAGGAGCAAATGGCCGATGATTAGACAGAGGAGCAAATGGCCGATGATTAGACAGAGGAGCAAATGGCCGATGATTAGACAGAGGAGCAAATGGCCGATGATTAGACAGAGGAGCAAATGGCCGATGATTAGAGAGGGCAATTGAGAAATGATGAGAGAAGCAAATAAAGGATGATTAAACATTATGACCAAAGGAACGAAGAAGGAATTAGAAAGAGGAGCAAAGGAGGGATGATTAGACAGAACAGCAAAGGAGAGATGATTAGACACAAAGGTGCAAATGAGAGATGATTAGACACGAAGGTGCAAAGGAGAGATGATTAGACACGAATGTGCAAAGGAGAGATGACTAGACACGAAGGTGCAAAGGAGAGATGATTAGACACGAAGGTGCAAAGGAGAGATGATTAGACACAAAGGTGTAAAGGAGGGTTGATTAGACAGAAGTGCAAAGGAGGGATGATTAGACAGATGACCAAAGGAACAAAGGAGGGATTAGATAGAGGACAAAGGAGGGATGATTAGACACAAAGGTGCAAATGAGGGTTGATTAGACAGAAGTGCAAAGGAGAGTTGATTAGACAGAGGAGCAATGAAGTGATAATTAGACAGAGGAACAAATGAGGGATGATTAACCAGAAGAGCAAAGGAGGAATCATTAGACAGATTAGGGAGAAATAGGAATCCTAAAAGAGGACGAAAGGGCAAAACAAAAAATGAGTTACCAGAAAGAAAGATGGAAGTCAAAGCGTTTGGGGAAAAGATACATTTAGTTCACTCTTTCTCAAATACCCAATCAATTTGGGCGAAAATTTTACCCTGCAGGTTAACTCATTTTCCCACTCAACTACTCAATTTGTACATTACTTAACGCGATAAACGTAAACGTCAAAGATTAAACTACAATTTAGTTCTCCTTTAGGTAATTCTAGTGTACTGAGTTCGTCCAGTAAGACGCAGATTGCAGCCACAGAACCAGTACGCCACTGATGATGTAGGGAAAGGACAGCAGCAGCAGCAGCAGCAGCAACAGGAGGCCCTCAAGATGATCACAAATGCGGAACGGAACCGTATTAAAGAAGACGAAACGTCTGCTGGTAGTCAGTCATACAGTCGGGCCTCGTTAGATCCACCAGGCGAGCATACTAACAGAGGTGGAGGGGAGCGTTATGAGAGGGCAGATACAGATCGAGTGCGCGAGACGGAGATGGAGAGGCGCAAGTCGTGGAAGGAGGGATGTATAACTTCTCGCGCTCTGTTAGTCATTTGTTTCGAAGCATGTCGACACGAGCCCCGGTATATATGAAGCAACAGCTCTAACAATGGCACGAGCCAAGTTCTGTCCTCCTCTAAGATTGTTTCCTGTCTTTGTTACTCGGGCTTTTAGCATTTCAAGAACTGATTCATTCCTGGTCTTGCACCTGTCACGAGCTGCAAGCGGAAGTTGTATACCGTCCTCATGCAAAAACTTGTTATTTTCTCGAAATGGAAGTTGTTTAACGAATATGACTGCAAGGAACCGAGATTGTCAAACTGGTTCCATTCACTGATGAACATATGAATAGGCCAGAGGATAGCGACACAATTTCTCACAAAGACCATCAAATTACTGGAAAATATTCTTACAAAGAATTCTGAAGCATTGGACAAGTGGTCAAAATCCACAACAGTACTGTATGCATAGTATGCATTCTCCGTCATTCAGTTTAACTTGCGAAATTTCATTCAGTATTTCTCCTAAATTCGCAATCTTTCTCAATATCACTGTAGACGGCAACGGTTAACCAGTATTTTATGTTTTGCGATACTATCACTAAAGGAACTGAGAATACCAATCCGATTCGTAAGTACAAGAAAATACCCAAATTTAAATATTGCCACGCTTAGAATAATTTTGCAGAGTGTATACAAACTGGTGTCAAATTTTCGGAGACATATTTCTATCAACAAAACGTTGAAAAACCTTCGTAATTTTAACATGGTCCTGAAAATGTTCAGTTTGAAAATTAATAAGGAGTTTGTCCTCACATTAACTCCTGAAGAGTAGACAACTCTAATTGCTCTTATGTTTCAACTTTTTCTTTAGAACAGGTCGAGATATTTGATTTCCTTTGTTTGATTTTCGTCCTATTGGTCCTCATTTCTTTAATCTGACAGGAGCCAGATATCGGCGGTTTCTCAGAAACTAACTACACCATTTGCTGTACCTCTAGACGTTATCCCCCGAATGTGGCATCTGCATGATGGCGCTCCAGCTCACTTTAGTGAGAGAGTTCGTAGGCATTTTAATCCCCGTTTTCCGCAAATATGAATTGGTCGAGGAGGATCCACTGAATAGCCTGCACGATCACCTGATTTAAATTCGATGGAGTTTTATCTCCGAGGCCATTTATGAAATACATAGTTTATGCAAGACCTGTACCTAATATTGATGTTTTGAGGCAGTGTATCCTAAATGGATTTAAAGAAATACGAAACACTCCAGGCGTTTGTGAACAAAGTACGCCATCAGCATTGAATATAGGTTCAGTGGATGCATCGACACAGGAGATCACTTTGAACATTTTTTTAAATAAGTTGTTTAGTATCATTTGTACTATGAGATTGATTGTTAGCGGTGACGAAGCTATGGAGAGGCTTCTGCGGCTTAGTGTACCCAAAAAATTTAAATTATTATACCTGGTAACAATAGGCCTGCATGCCAGGTCTCGCCACCTCATCAATAACTCTGAAATTAAGAATTTTCAGGACCATGTTTATATGAAAGTTTGTCAATGTCAGGTTTTTGGGAATATGTCCCAAAAATATACGAGACAAATTTGCATAGGTCTATCTATACCCTGTGTATGATTATAACCTGCCAGAATTATAATGCAATAATAAATTTTATTATTTACATATTATTAAAATTGCTTTTGATTACATGAACAGAAATGAATTATGAAAAATAATGAAAAAGAAAAGGTTTTTCCTTTAAAACTTATTGAAATTATTAGAAGTTTATATGAAGATACTAAAATTGTAATAAATACGAAGTTAACAAAATCAGAAGAAATAACTATAAATCAAGGAGTTAGACAGGGATGAAGTCTATCACCGAACCTCTTCAATATCTATATTGACTACCTCATTAAAAGATGGAAATAAAAGATGAACCCAGGTATACGAATAAGAAAAAAACAAATGTCTAAATGTTTTATTTTATGCTGAAAATGTAGTAATAATCCAGAATAGTGAAGAATACCTGCAGAGCTCAATACATGCATAATATCAAATGAGTAAAACTTATAATTTTAAAATTTCATTTAAAATAACAGAATTCATGGCACACTGCGGAAAGTATTACATTCGATAAAAAAAATAAGCATTGGAGGAACATTGCATACGTCGCCCATTAGATACATATTACACTAATCAGACTTCAGATGTATACAAACAATTGTTCAACCTCTGACATATCGTCAAGTGAGATGTACTGCCCGATATTATTTAAGTAATATTTGAATTTAGGAGAATTAGATTTTTCTCGAAGAGGTTACATTAGTCATGAAAACATTAATTTTCATGTCATTGTCTTTAGACCACTTTGCAATTGAGTCGATGTCACATTGAAGAGATTAGCTAGCACGAAATATTCCTAATCGTCATCGAATAAACAGTCTGAACTTATTCTTTTACAGACATCATCAATGAAGATTATGAAAAGAAGTCCTAAATTAATAATATTTATAATAATATAATACTATAATACTATCATTATCCTTATTATTAGAGGCTTAATAATAACCTAGTAACAGAAATATTCAAGGAAAGAAGACAGAAGAAATAAAATTATAAAACAAAATAAAGAAATTATAAAAAACGGTGAATGGAAATGAAATGAAAGGTTGGATATGAAAAAAAATAATAGTAAGAAAATAGGAAGGAGAGAGCGAGTTTAAAGGAGAAAGAGAAGGGGCCGAGTTAACAAGAGGAAACAAAGAAGGGGCGAGTTAGAATATAGAAAGGGCCAGAATTAAAAGAGAGAAAGAAGGGCAAGAGTTAAAACAGAGTGAAGAGGGCAGAGTTAAAGAAGAGACAAAGAATTGACAGAGTTAGAAGAAGAGAAAAAGGCACAGATTTATAAAAGAGAGAAGAATGCGGAGAGTTAAAAAAGAGAGAATGAAGGACCAGCGTTAAAGGGAGAAATAATTAAGAAGAGAGAAAGAAGTGGCGAAGTTAAAAAAGAAAGAAAGGTCAAGAAAAACAGAAAAGTGCACTATTAGATATAGAAAACAGGGACAGTTAAGAAAGAAAGAAGGAACTAAGTTTAGAAAAATGAAGGGAAAGGTTAAAAAATTAAAGATAACTTATAAGGAGCAAGATAAAAAGCAGGAGAGAGAAAATGAAATAGGAAATGAGGAAAAACTGAATGGACAAAATAAAAGAGAATGTGAAATAAAGAAGGAACAAGGTAAGAGAAATGACTGGGAAATTGAGTAAAGTAGGACTAAGAAAGAGAATAAAACTGAAATAAAGGAAGAAAAATGAAGAATGGATGTTGAAAAATATTTAAGAAAAACAGAAATTGAAAAATTGTGTGCGGAAAGTGGAGGAAAGAATAAACATAAGTAGAGGGATATGAAAGTGACAAATAGGAAGAAGAGTAAGAAATAATGGCTAATTCTGTAACGTTATGCTTTTATATCAAACTGAAATCATGCATTTTCAGGCTTATAAAAATTACTAGACTTATAGACTAAAACAAAACATAATATAATAATAATAATAATAATAATAATAATAATAATAATAATAATAATAATAATAATAATAATAATAATAATAATAATAATGTTGAAGACCCAAGAGATTAGCTGAAACCCCAGTAATTCACACAGCCTAATACTCCGAATCAATTTACTTGCGTAAAAAGTTATGCTGTTTGTAATTTGTTACTGTAAGCATGGTTGGAATTGTAAGGATGTTTGCGATTTGATATAAAAGTTTCATATTATTTTAATTTCTGTTTTTGTAATCTTCGCATTTAAATTTGACAAGACGAATTTTTCTCGTTAATTATTCCATATTTGTTTTCTCATTCTATGAGCCCTAGTCTCGAGACAACATTTTGAATTGATAGTCGAAACACCTTTCACATTAATATAGCGCCAATTAATTGTTTGAAATTCTAATGAATAATACTATATATCATTAAAGAGAACTAGATTAATTTGAAAATTAATACCATAGTACCACAGTCTAGTATATACAGTCACGAAACTCAATAAGTAGGGAAGATGCATCCATAGATAGTTGCTAACCACTAGGATCGCTACTATCGCTTCATCACAGAAAATGCGAAATAGTACCGACACAGTCTATTGTTCCTAGTACCCTCAACAACTCAAGCTTCGTGACTGTATATACAAAACTGTGATAGTACTTTAGAACTAGATTATGTTAAATTAACTATTTCTGTTTTTACATTCCCCGTATTTATTAACCACTCACACTTTTGTACGAATAATAATTAAAATAAAGTTGATTAATTCTTTAAGTTTTTACATTTAATATATTTTCCCACCTGAGCGGAACAAAGCTCCTCTTATCGCTTGCGTACTTAGCGCGCTTAGGTGACGTCATGTATTTACACGTAGGAGTGACCAATTTTCTAAAATGTCAATCGCATAAACATTTGATGTTAAAAAGAACACAATAAGCAGCACGAGGTAACAATAACTCACGAAAGTGTTTCATTTAATTATCTCTTAATCCCGTAAACGTCTCAATATTCATAAAACACGAAACTGTTGATATATTTTCACGTTATATTTATGGTTCGGAAACTGCTGTAACAACTCAGCAATCTAACATCTGCCTTTAGAAAAGCCCAAGTTTAGCGTTCAGAGAGCTGAGCCATTTATTAACATAGTTTACGCTGGCGATAACTCATCTTTCTCCAAGCGACCAGTACATGGCTTTTCATAAATGTGAAGTCATATCCCATTAGCTTGCAGTGTTCAAAATGACGGCCTTCTACCATCGTGATTTTAGTTCACAGAGTACAACTGCAAGTCACACATGCCAAGTAGTAACTCATTCCCGCATTAGGTTAAATGACATCCCCACATGTTTTATTCTAATCATAGAATACAATTATATCCATATAAAAATAGTGTTAAATGAATAATATTCCCCGTTTGTTGTGCAAAGCCGTCTTAAAATAGACGGAGTCATTTGTTTTTATTTCATTATAGTCTATTAGTCTGAGGCGGCGCTGATAAAACGTATTGATATTTTAAAAGTCCTGTATCTCGTTTAATATCAGTCCTATCAAACTTTTGCACATAATAAAACTTATCGAAAACCGATTTTAAAGAAACTTTTGTTATGTAACACTTTTCACGAAAACCAATAATAAGCGAGATATTTCAATTTATTTAATTCAGATCCTCTTATAAGCCTCCCTTTAGGTAAAGTATTTTTAATGTCGTATAGCCTAAAATCTAAGTTGAACGAACTTAATTTATATTCCAATTTTCATAGAAATCGGTTCAACCATTATCGCGTGAAAAGATAACAAACATCCAGATAGACAGACATACAAACAAATATTTAAAAACTCGATTTTTGGTCTCAGGACAGTTAATTATACATGTTAACACCAATTATTCTAGAAAAATCGAAAATTGCCAGAAAAATTGTGGTTACAGATTTATTAATAGTACAGATTAGTTATTTATTAGTGATACATATACATGTACTGTATAACAAGAAATATAGAATTTTATCAGTGCATATTTACAGACATATTTTAAAGTTTTTAAACTCATACTCCAATACATGCATATTTAGTAGAATTTTAGGGCTTGAAATTTCTGGCCCTATTTATGAATGACAACACTTCTACAATAGGTGTTCTGTTTTATCGTTGTTTATGATTATGAAGTTATATTAATCACTCAATCTATTTCAATTTTAATGCACGTGAATGCTGCACATTACATTCATATTTTTCGACCATAAAAGCGCAGGAAGCACCGAAATCTATTGAATACACGTCCCATCGTGCTTCACGACAATGCTTGTTGTCATGTGGCTGTCCAAGTGGTTAATTTTCATAACAGTTTGAACTGGAAAATTCTAGATCCTCCGTGTTCTCCGGATATGAGTCCCTGAGCCCACAACCTTATCTCAAAGATGAAAATCACTGTGAGGGGTAAGCTTTAGAAACAGGCCATTATAATAGCTGTAGAGTAGTCGATTAGAAGCTTAGAGCAAATGGCGCTGTGGATGGCACCCATTGCCTTACAGAGATGTGACAACGGGTACGTGATACTGGAGGAGAGCAGACATTTTAGCCATCGATCGCCGGAATCAAAGAAGCCTCATTCTTGACCCCACTGTCCGTTTTGAGAAGGATGATCAACAAGCCAATAACTTTAACGATGAAAAGAAGTCTATTTACAACCCATGTATTCCTCACTTCAGTGAGAGATTCTTTCTCTTAAATTTTCTAATGAGGACATTAACAAAATTTGTCTAATGGTATTGAGAGATTCATTATTCATTTTACACAATCACTTGTATAATACTATGTAATATTTTTTTTACTTCATTTCATTACTCTTCAATGTATTTTCATCTCATGTTTCTCCAAAATCAAATTATACTTTATTTTTAAATATATCATTTTTCCATATTCTCTCCGCAATCATATTGTATTTTTAATTTACCCTCTGCTTTGTATTCTGGATCCTGGTGGTCAGCCGTAGATGTCGTCCAGATGTCCCAAATTGTGGAATTTGTGTGTGTGTGTTTAAGAACTGTAAGCTTATGTCAGTTGTGAATAAGTGACTTTCTGTTCTTGACTTAGGTGTTGTTACTAATTTTCGAATGACCCATGGAGTTCTATACAACTAGGCTATATCGGTTTGATAGATTTATGGCGATTCTTTATTTCCTATTTAAAATGAAGACTCGTTAATATTCCCTAAAAATTATTACATTTCATTTGTATTGTTATTGAATAAACTGACTCTCAGATACTGAATATATACTAATCTGTCCAACAGTTCAGAAGCAAACAGACAAAACTTACAGATAGGTCACCCGAAACAGTTTTTTCGGCGTCAGCAATGCTGCAAAGACGCATTTCTGTGAATATATAGGAAACGCTAGCACCACCATTAACCATTCCTCTTTATATTGCTTAGCCAATAGTGAGAAAGTTAAAACATATAGCCTATAGGTAGCATCGGAGTCGCCACGGTAACCTCACGGCTAGAGCACTGGACTTACAATCCTCTGGACCCTGTTCGATCCCGGTTTACCCCCCGATTTATAACTTGTATTGGGTAGATAACAGAAGGGTTACTCGTCCACACCTGTGGAGTAACGGCTAGCGCGAATCCAGGTGGCCCGGGTTCGATTCCCGGTCGGGATAAGTTATCTGGTTGAGGTTTTTCCCGGGATTTTCCCTCAACCCAATATGAGCAAATGCTGGGTAACTTTCGGTGCTGGACCCCGGGCTCATTTCACCGGCATTATCACCTTAATCTCATTCAAACGCTAAATAACCTAAGATGTTGAGAAAGCGTTGTAAAATAACCTACTAAAATAAAAAAACAAGGGTTTCTCCGGGAAGCTCCGGTTCCCCTGTGGCAACCCAACAAATCTCCGTGAGTGTAGTGCAGACCAGCCTCCTATAGTGCACTCTGGGCAAAAACTCTGTCGGTAAATTTGTCTACATAACTGGCTTCGTATGGGTGAATGACGTAAGTCAAATACCTGCCATTGGTTAAAAAAATATATAACATTGAATTAGAAAACGCTTCCATCTATATTATCAGACGCGAGAAATTAAAACAATCTTATCTCCGCCACCGTCGAAATCTTAAAATATGTACTGATTTTCATTATATTCCCTTTTACACTGTTACATTTTCTTATATGATCTAGAGATAAACTTTATGAGATTCGTACGACGAAGCATTCGGGGAGAAAGTAACCACCAATATCTCAAACCGTTGCTGAAGATACTGGAAATTAACACCTCACTTCATGTTTTTAAGATAGAAATTTCGTAAGAGTAAAATGGCTACCATCCCACAGAAAATTCCCTCCCCTAATCATGTCCCTAATTGGCGTCCGCACTTGTCACGGATAACATTTCTTGGGACATTCCGTTTCCTGTAATAAAATCAACCATTTCTCTATAATTCACAATATCTTATCGGTGCAGAAAAAGAATTTATATCCTCGTACTTAAGAGAAGATTTTATAGCACTGCTACGAAGAAAGTTCCAGTGAGACGATTAACGTTATGTAATTTCAACTGTTGGCACTATTATTCGAATCCTTGCGAATGAACAGGTTTCCAGGTGATATTTCAGTTCCTCTTCTCCTTCAACCATTACTCCATAATTCCAAACAATTTTTACAACGGTTCAGAAAGCAACTCGAAATCACTGCACCGTCCGATTTTCGCAAGAGAACACCTTCGTGATATATTCCAACGAAGAAATATCGCGAGAGACAAGTAACCAGAGGAAATCCTTAGAACTGGCCCCAACATCTCAGTCATTACGTAGGTACAGCACTCAGTGTTAGCATGGAGCTCGTTTCATATTCTAGTGATACTAGATACTTATTCCTACAGTAACGACAGAATCTGTGCTTAGATATTAATCTGTGTCATAAAAATCGAGCAATTCTGCTCGTGTGAGTATGCTAATGATACCACCTAGCATGCTGGTTTCTGAATTAATTTGTCATCACAATCATTATGGAGGACCGCTGTTACAATTTCAACGAATTGGAACAATAATTAATTATGCTGAATGCAACCAGGTTCATTGTCCTCCGGGATCGAGTGAAGATGTATACCTACATAGTTTGTAGCAAGTGAACTGATTAAGAATTGAATTATGATCATAAAATGGACAATAGTCATTTGATTTCATTCAGAAAGCGATATAAAAATTGTCACATATTCCATATTTGGTACATGATATAACCAAATTTAAAATTTTAACTACGGTTCTAAATAAAGACTTAAGAACCCACATTCGGTACTCATGCAAGTAGATGGCCCAACATTCGGTATCATGCAAGTGGAAGTCCCGACATTCGGTACTCATCCAAGTTGAAGTCCCGACATTCGGTACTCATCCAAGTGGAAGTCCCGACATTCGGTACTCATCCAAGTGGAAGATTCGACATTCGGTACTCAACCAAGTGGAAGATTCGACATTAGGTACTCATCCAAGTGGAAGATCCGATATTTGGTACCTACTCATCTAAGTGGAAGGTCAAACATTCAGTACTCATCCAAGTGAAAGGTCCGACATTCGGTACTCATCCAAGTGGAAGACCCGATATTCGGTACTCATCCAAGTGGAAGACCCGATATTCGGTACTCATCCACATGGAAGGCTCGACATTCTGTATTCATCCACGTGGAAGGCTCAACATTCGGTACTCATCCAAGTGAAAGGCCCGACATTCGGTACTCATCCAAGTGGAAGACCCGACATTCGGTACTCATCCAAGTGGAAGGCCCGACATTCGGTACTCATCTAAGTGGAAGGCCCGACATTCGATACTCATCCACGTGGAAGGCTCAACATTCAGTACTCCATCCACTTGGAAGGCCCGACATTCGGAACTCATCCAAGTGGAATGCCTGACATTCGGTACTGTGCGTAACATGACTGTAACAATTCAATTATCTAAAAATATATACAATTTCAAAACTGTAATTGATTTAATATATATATATATATATATATATATATATATATATATATATATATATTTGTATGATTTAAAATGTTAAAATTGAAATTGTATTTTTAAAGTTAATTTATTCTCATAATTTTTTTTCTTGATCCACTTTGTGTCAAATAATTATCTTTGTTTGTGTTAAGTATTTGAGCACGAGCTTTTACTCCTTCAGGGAAGAATTAAGATTGTATTTTTGTACATGTTATTTTACTAACAACAACAACAACATTTAAAATTATAATTTATTATTGGAATAGGTAAGAAACAACTTTGAAATTTATATTCATACAATATTTTGAGATCCGGATATAACATTTTTAGCAATACAATGTTGGAAGCCGTAATATTATGGAATAAAGTATTGATAGCCTATTATGTGAAAAACATAATCGGCTTATTTATAAAATAACAAACTCAGCCCATAATTATGATATAACATTAGAAATATAAACAAAACTATAAGACGTATTCTTCAATAGTGTTTAATAATTTTAGACAGTTCAGGAAAATTAAAACCAAGATATTTTAATTTTTCCACCTCTTCGAAGGATAAATCTCAAATTTTTAGGTTTCCATTTCGTACAATATTCTGGTCACGAGACATAATCATATACTTTGTCTTTTCGGGATTTACTTCCAAACCAATCGCTTTACTTGCTTCAAGTAAAATTTCCGTGTTTTCCCTAATCGTTTGTGGATTTTCTCCTAACATATTCACTTCATCCGCATAGACAAGAAGCTGATGTAACCCGTTCAATTCCAAACCCTGTCTGTTATCCTGAACTTTCCTAATGGCATATTCTAGAGCGAAGTTAAAAAGTAAAGGTAATAGTGCATCTCCTTACTTTAGCCCGCAGTGAATTGGAAAAGCATCAGATAGAAACTGACCTATACGGACTCTGCTGTAAGTTTCACTAAGGCACATTTTAATTAAATGATCTACCAACTGATAAAAACATCAAACATTGCAATTGGAATTTACATTGCAAGATTAGTCAAGTTTTTGCTTTTACCGTCTAAGTGAATATGAAAATTTAGTGACAAAATGTGAAGCATTTTCGCCATGTCCTCTCTATATGAAAAGGACTTTTGTTTAAGTAGTATTGAAAATTAAATGCAGGAATCGTCCGTTATCGCTTTAAAACAATTCGTTGTTGTGTTTTTCTAGTGTTCCTAATGTGGATCAAAGTATGGACAAATTTGAAAATGAAAAGAAATGCATGTATCACAATTAAAACATATTTTGGACTGTGATTTAAAAAAAATAGTTTCAACAATATCTAAGGAATTTCTTCTTTTATTTAAGTGTTGGTTTTTCTCAGAACATGTGTTTTATTCCTTTTGTACACATTAAGTTATCTTTATTCCTTGATACGGTACCACGCCCCCAGTTTGAGAAACTCTGCTCTAGACAATGTATGGGATTGTCAGTATTTTAAAAAATCCACCAGGTAGTCTGGCTACGCGATCAGTAGGCCTATAGTCATAGCTTAACAACGTACGAAAAAAAAAATAGGCCAACAATCTCATCCTTGTGGAAGGATATGTATCTACTATTCACTGGCGGGAATCAAACAAGAAAATGCTGCTTATTAAGCCACAGCGAAGGCATGGAATATTTAAGTTTCCTCTCCCATTAGCTTCTAAGAGGAGGTGATTTCAGAAAAGGAACGTATTACTCATTTCAAGGCTGAAGCAGTCAAGCTTTCTAAAATTACGGAACGTATGTCGACCTAAGTCTGATGAAACAAACAAAACGACTTCCTCATCTTAATCATGTCTAAAATTATTCAATAACTGTACCGTTGCGCAATTCTTCAGTCATGCAAATTAATTTCTTATTCGTTTGAAGTTATCTTTTTACGAAATCAATGTAGCAGTTCAATTGGTTTCTTATGAATAAGATAGATAATACAGAAAGATCTCGACATGACCGCACTACGTGACACTTATACTTGTATCAACGAAGCTAAGGAAGATTCTGTAATGTGTGTATGTGTTTATCTAATGCCTACCCACTTCACTTGCGTGAATTCAGGTTCCGCATACTGCGGACAGATGGCAGGACTGCGACCCATTTTCAAGTTGCACACCAATTCGGCGGGCCACGTTATGCATGATTTGTATCTGTGAAGAATTATGTCGTGTTCTAGGGTAAGTATGTGTAAATGTTCGTGTAAGGATAGTGTAGTGAGGATGATGAAGGGAGAAGGGGAAACCCAGTGCCGGCACGTAGCCTACTCCTGTCGAATAGTTCTAAGGAGGCCGCCAGGCTTAACGTACCCATCCGACGCACGAATCACTATCTTCCCATCATTTGCACTGCGGAGAGATTTGGGATTTAACCCAGACATATTGGTGCACAATTTAGTAATTAGAAGATGTGCACCGCCATCTCTCTCCCTCTCTTCCGAGGTGAAAAACTTTATATGAAAATTTCTGACCCCGCCGGGAATCGGTGGACTAAATTCTGTAATGTTATGGCATTAAGGGTGCTATGCATAGACATTTCGCTAGCCCGCGCTACGAGCGTGCTAAACTAGCCCCGGCTATCGACTGATTACTTGTACAGGATTCATATCGTATCATATCGCTAACACTGGTTTATGAATACGAAAAATGTTAGTTCGCTGATCATCCACCGGAAGCCCGCGCTAAGAATGTGTATGAATATGGCCCTAAAATTATATATATATATATATATATATATATATATATATATATTTGAAGAGTCCTAGCAACAATTCTAACATCTCCAATATGTTGAATTTTGGAAGCCGTTTTTCTTATTATACATTCTGAACTGTAATTTAGAGGTCTTACGAAGAAAGTAGATTCAATGCCGCATAATTTTTAATAAACTGGTTACATCGGCCGCTACTTCTGTAGTCTTTGTGATATATTTTTATGTGAAAGGAAAATAATTTCTATTGCCGTATCCTAGCGAAAATACAGTAGGCCTATCATAGAATCGAAAACATTTGGGTAACATTTTATTCATCAACATTATGAACTTACAATGTATACAATCTTAGCCGCAACTGACGCCAACGCCATAGTGACATGTGCCGTCCATTTCGTCGAGAGAAGGCCACCGATGACGCCGCCACTGCCACCGAAGATTCTGACTTAGCCGCTACCGTCGCCGCTTCGTTGTAGTCTGCTATCACTGCCATCACCGCCAACTCTAAGACCGCTACCACTGCTACCGTCGCCGCTGCTTCATTGATGCCTGTATCACTACCGACGCCGACGTCGCTGCAGCTACAGCCTACTCCACCGGTGATGATGATGTCACCTCACACTTCTACGCCAAACGCCGCCGCTGTCACCTCCGCTGCCGCAGCCACCTCCAATGCCGTCGCCGCAGCCATTGCCGTCGCCGTTGCCGCCGCCGCCAATGTCGTCGCTGCTGCTGCTGCTTCTTCAAGTTCCGCCTGCCGCCGACTTAATATTTAATACCTACTGAAGAAAGAAATTAGATCCCTGTACAAGAAAGTTTAGCTTATATTATTATATCCAATATACAAACTCATTTATAAAGCCCGGAAGTTCCGAACTATCCTATACATGTAGCTAGGAACAGGCGATCATTATTAATACGCACTTCCAGCACAGAGATACAGTCGGGTATACTGAAAATGTGGTCACTGCCTAAACGCCTTCTTGATAACATGCCAGGTTGAGTAAAATAAATATCTCATAGATCTAAAACAGTGTCGGAATTTCTTGAATCGCGAGTCAGCTCCTTAATACACAAGCAGGGCGGAGGGGTAAGGCATGATATCCCTCTCCTTAGCCATCACTTGTTCATTCGAAGCTAAACAGTTTGGTTATCCTCCCATTCCTACTTTCTCCTTTCCTGTGTATTGTGAGCTGCATTTTATATGACGTAATCTTTGCCAACCATTGATCTTAAGATATACTACTACGTATAAATGGACAAGACCAATAAACAAGTTAAAAATTCTAGTTTCTTTTCGTGAAGTTTGTAAGAATCTTTCAGGCACCTTCTGCGAAATGATGACACGTAAGAAAATTTTGTCTATGAACTGCTTGAAAAAAGGATAAACTTTTTTATGAAATGGAATATTGATTCCCACAATCATTTTGCAGACCTCAAAAAAAAAAGCCCGACTGCCTATTTGAAGTGAATTCAATTTCTTCATCCTTCTGCATCTCCTACAATGCTACGTGTTTACGATACTTCGTGTCAGTGTTCTTCAATGAATCTTTGTTTCCACCCTCCAGTTTGGAACAACTTACAAAATATGTAATCCTCATTCGAAGAAAACAATCTACTTCCAAATTCCCCTCAATCATTTTGCAAGCCTCACAAAAAAAGAAAGCTCCGACTGCCTATCTGAAGTAAATTCAATTTCTTCATTCTCTTACATCTCCTACAATGCTACGTGTTTACGATTTCGTGTTACAGTGTTCTTCAATGAATCTTCGTTTCCACCCTCCAGTTTGGAACAAATTACAAATACTCGTATGTAATCCTCAGTCGAAGAAAGCAATCTACTTCCAAATTCTCCTCAATCATTTTGCAGGCCTCACAAAAGAAAAAGTTCCGACTGGCTATCTGAAGTGAATTCAATTTCTTCATCCTCCTACATCTCCTACAATGCTACGTGTTTACGATTTCGTGTTACAATGTTCTTCAATGAATCTTTGTTTCCACCCTCCAGTTTGAAACAACTTACAAAATATGTAATTCTCATTCCAAAAAAAAAAAAAAAACAATCTACTTCCAAATTCTTCCATCAAAGCATTCACCTATAATTGAAAATATATAAAATTTAAAATATATAATTCAAAAATGTACATAAAAACTCCACTAGATTAAAATATATTTCTGAATTTCCACAACAAAGCATTTACCTCTAATTCTCTTAATGTAGACTGATTCGACCCAACTAACTACTCACCGATCTTCTTGTGATCAGATCATAGGCTGTACTGGGCTGTGTCATGGCTGTGTGTGAAGTAAATGTAAAGTGAACACGAAGTATGGGACGGTATTAATATACTTCCGATACAATCTCTAACTACGTCGTATTGCAGACATGTTTTCAATCATCTTTATAGGCAGTGACCATTATGTCTATAGACGCGATTGCAACTCGTCAAACATTGCTTGAGTTGTTTACTGTGAGCCTGTTGCCTCAGCCACGCGCACTGTATGGAAGTTTGGAACCTTCGAGCCTAACTCATTTACTTGGGTACCTTACCTGACACCAGATTTTGCAGCCAACTTCAAGGATTTTCTTTGGTTAGTACTTGTCATATGCGACGAAATCAATCCAGAAATTCGGTACTTCTTTCAGTTCACCAGGTAGGCCTGTATGATTCGACGCTTGAACTTTCTCGTTGCTTTCTGATGCAGTAATACAGCGGTAGCATTAGGAGAAATGGTATAATGACAGCGAGGAGACTGAAAAATTTCTAAGGGAACTTGTCCCAACACCACAACAGTCGCTCTTTGGTCTATCCAGAACTAAACTATACGAAATACCGAATGGAAAGATAAGAACTCCAGAAAGGACGATAGATTAAGGAACTCAATTGACTGCTAAGATTTGTATCCCCAGGTCTTACCTTCCGGCTAACCCACGAAAGTTGCCTTGGAGTGAGAACGAGTCGGTTGGAAGGCGTTGTATTCATCGCATTTACTTGGAGCAGGCAGGCACCTCCTATGGTTATTAGCAATACAACTTAGCACGTCCGTCCAACAGGAATGAACCAGATAAAGAACAAATGGAGGCACGGGATAGACCTCTTACAATGCGGCCCCCTAAATCATATCGCATCTCAAAGTCATTGCTTCGGGTGAGGCGTTTGCGATGCATTATGATCTCGCACCTTCCCAGCGTTGTAATTTATTTAGTAATTTCCACTTTCAACTTCGTGATTCGGTCAGTGTGGCCTCTCTATTAACTGGGCTATACGGCAGGTTCAGTTAAGTTGAAGGCTACAAAAGTGATAAATATATTGAAGACCCATCCTGTAGCTCAGAGTCTGGTCTTATTCCAGAAATCTGATTCGATCCCCGGCGTTGATATGAATTGATATTTGTGGAGGACAAGGATGGGAGTTTTCCCCGAGGTTCTCCCGTTTTCATTTACTCCAAAAGTTTTATTCCATCAACATTCAATTCGCCACCGAAGTAGATCAGCAGAGGCGTTCGCCTACTGATCCAATGCTACTCTCGGGAGTGAATTAAATTCCTCCTTGGACTGATTACCCGGTTTGGTTTCTTCCCCAGGCTTTTCCCAACCGTAAGGAGAATTTCAGGTAATCTATGGCGAATTCTATTCATAATCTCGCTATCACAATTTCCGTCGATCTTAAGTAACCTATTAGTTGTTACAGCGTCTTTAAATGGCTAGCTAAAAAACAACCCATTACACCCTATTTCCCCTCTTGCCGCGTCTGTGGCTCTGAGCTAACGCAGCGGTCTTTGTCTTATATCCAAGAGGTCCGGGTTTGATCCCATGTTTGATCGTGTTTAAATTTGTGGTCAGTTTGGTCCGTAATCCGTTTGATATTATATAAAACCTGGGCTTCATATTGGCATTACATAAAGTTGTGTATCACCAGTTTCATTCACCTGTCCTCAAAGACATGCCAATATACGCGTGGCAGAGAAACATGCAAGAGAATTTGATAGCATCCTTGCGACAATGTTGCATGTTGGAAATACAGTAGTGCATATGTTATAGAACAGAGCAAAAAAACCAACCTACCAGCTCTTTGTCCCGACCACTTTATTTCGAATCCACACTATCATATTTAAGGTGAATCAAAAAGTTAATAAATATTTTAAATTAAAATTGTATTTGTATTTCAGCAAGAGTACTGTATTAATGTTTTTTAATTGGGTTATTTTACGACGCTGTATCAACATCTCATGTTATTTAGCGTCTGAATGATATGAAGGTGATAATGCCGGTGAAATGAGTCCGGGGTCCAGCACCGAGAGTTACCCAGCATTTGCTCGTATTGGGTTGAGGGAAAACCCCAGAAGAAACCTCAACCAGATAACTTGCCCCGACCGGGAATCGAACCCGGGCACCTGGTTTCGCGGCCAGACGCGTTGACCGCTACTCCAAAGTTTGGACTGTATTAATGTAAGTTAAGAGAAAAAGAAATAGACTAGCGCATTAATCCGAGAGCAGTGATACGGTGTAGCGGAACTGTGAGGATCTGAGTGCGCGCAAGAATTGGCATAAGTAGTATCGATTTTCAAGCCATTCTATTTCGTAAACGAAAAAGCGAAACGAACGACAACCATCACGTTTCTTAACGAACGACGAAAATTGGATTAAATAGTATGCATTTTCGTTAAATTCAAGCACCATGACCTGGGACGATTCCCTTGTTAGTCTCCGCATACGATTCCTACAGCTTATATCGGAAAAAAAAATGGAAACAAGAAAGGGAAGGTGAAGATTCTTCCGGAATCTCAGTGCTAGAAGAATAAATCGGGTTAGATTCTTAATGGACTAGATCAGAGAAGGACAATTAGGTATCTCTTTCCTCCCCCCTCAACTTCCATTTAAAAACGCGTTACGTTACATTTTACATTTCCCCTCCTTCCAATTATTTCATTGAAAAAATATACAGCACAGGGTAGATGTTAAAAGAACTTGTGTTATACTTAGATCTTAGTACCTACGCAAGTCATAGTCGCAAAGTTTATGGCACCAGCTAGTATAAGACGACCTTGCCAAGAGCTAATCCATACTCGGATATCTCTGGTCTATAAAAGTCTTATTTCATCTCACTGTTCTTTCCTTGGGCTGTTCTGGACGCGTAATAAGTCAATTAAATTATCCTACTTTACGAAAGGCTTCCGTCAGCGTTCTCTGTACATAAAAAGAAGTTAAATGGATAGAATAAGCGTAAAATAAAGAAAAATCAGGCTTGGAAAATGATCGAATTATTTATTTCGGTAACTAGTCCACATATCATTCATAAAAATCTAAACCACACTGATTTTGGGCATACTTTAAGACATCCGCTTCAGTTTTCAACACTTGTATGAAATGAATCCTCTAGATTCAAAACCCCCTAAAGACCATTTTGTTCAGAATTGAGTTATGCCCACATATTGCTTGCTAAGAATGAATTCTAATGATTAATAGAGCTTGAAGTAAAAAAGCCAAATTTGAAGCTAAAGGTTTGTTAAAAGTCATTGTTAGGTTTACAATTCCCTCTATTTTCCATCAGTTATTGTCAAAATTCTTTAATTTATGAAAGTGGATATAGGGGATTTTGAATCTATAGGATTCAAATGAAGCTTTGGCTTACGGTCTTCAATGAACCCATTGTCCATAACCTCGTTTATACGAGTAGCTTCTAGAATTAACAGAAAAAGAAAACACAAATTTCTAAGGTTTAGTACAAGGTCACTACTACTTATGTAACACGCAGATCCCATTAGGCATAAAATTTATTGTTCAGGTGCAAGTTATAATTAAATTCATTAGTTAATAAATTTATATTCACTTAAGCGACGTGTTATTAAATAGAAAGGTTTCGCTCACAAAATGTCAACTACTTGTCATATGAATCAAAACAAGCCTGTAGGACAACTCATGTGGGTAGTATGCAGGCAGACAATAATCCATGCTTCCTGGTCAGTCACCAGCTCTTAGCTTTAATTGATGAATATACGCAGGGCCGGGTATTTATGGAGATCGCGAAAATCACGATATAATAGTTATACAACAAATTTTTACTCTCTTTACGAATTAAGTGATTCTGATTAATAATATGCGGATAAAGGAAGCGCGACAAATCGCGAAATAGAGTTCTAATAGCGAAATATGAAACATTCGCGAGTTATTACTATTGCGTCGTTTTATAACGAATTTCATATTCTGAGTTTTTTCTTACTTTTTTTTTCACTTGAATTTGTTTTATATCCAAATAGGCTACATTACATGGTATTCCAGGTGTTCTGATTATATTAGTGAACTCAAAAGACGAAGAATTCAACATTTCACTCATAATTTGAAAATGTTAATTTGAGGGCTGCAAGTTTTTTTTTTTCGATTTAATGAATGTGTGTTAAATACAGTTTCAATCTAACAAATAATGTCTGTTGGCCAAAGCGCAACTTTACCATAATCCAACGAACCTTTAATGTCAATTAATGTAATATTCATACTAAGTTAATACTCCAATTACAAAATAATTATATTTTCCAAAATTTCCATTAATCTACACCGACAGTACAAATCAATCTCTAACAATCTCCGCCGACGTCAATATTAAAAAACACAAATGATAAAATCAATCTCCATAAATATCTGTTCCTGGATATACGAAAGGTTTTTCAATCTTATGGTGTTCTCTTTCATAGGACAGCAACACCTGACGACTTAAGGCTTAACTATTGTGAATGCTCACATTTAAATACATTTATTTTAACAATATTTCCGTTCTCGTTCGCGTTGTCGTTTCCGTTCCCAGTTTATTGTGAACCAACCTTAATTCTTGCGGTGGCTCAATGGTTAGACCTTCGGTCAATCACCCAGGCGGTCCGGGTTCAAGCCCCGGTAGTGCCACTTGCGGCGGACGAACTGTCAGTTGCGGTTTTCCCATTTCCCTATATTAGGCATCGATTTTTTTTAGTAAGTTATTTTACGACGCTTTGGTTATATAGCGTCTGAATGAGATGAAGGTGACAATGCCGGTGAAATGAGTCCAGGCTCCAGCACCGAAAGTTACCCAGCATTTGCTCATATTGAGTTGAGGGAAAACCCCGGAAAAAACCTCAACCAGATAACTTGCCCCGACCGGGAATCGAACCCGGGCCACCTGGTTTCGCGGCCAGACGCGCTGACCGTTACTCCACAGGTGTGGACTCGATTTCCATTCTGTTATTATTTCATAGAATTCCCTAAACGCTGGCTGGCGACGCACGGGGGGGGGGGGTGTAGGGACGAATGGGATTGAGTGCTCGAAACCTGGATACGCAGCGAACCTTGGTGTAGTTAGCCGGCATAGGTTTGAGAATGCGTCTAACTTGAACGCGCAATAATAATTTTCTAAGCTCGTAGTGCAGGATCGTAGTGTCCCCTCCCGAAATTAAATTCATCGAAGGACTAGTCTTAATAGCAAAATTTTAGAAAAATTTAAAGTTCGTAATTATTTAGAATTCAAAACTTACTAGGCTTACTCAGTGGAGCAGTCTCCTGCTTTTTCTACTGGCATCGAATCATTATTAATCACAATGTTGTTTCTTCAAATGGCAAATTTTATCAATCAAAATCAAAACTCGAGTGGGATTTAATTGACTATTACACGATTAGAAGAAATAAAGTACTCTAATACAATAAAATATTAATTAACTTACTAAAAGTATATTTCACTAATGTTCCCTTCACCAAAACGTTTGAACGGAGCTATCATTTTCAGTTCACTATATATGCGGGAAAGAAATGACGATCGCAAAGGATATTTTATAGTATCGTAAAGAATTTGCAGTTTGAAATGTTGGCAAACAAAGAAACAAATGCTAGGGAAGTGATAAAAATAAACAAATACTAGAAAAGTGATAAAAATAAAATGCTAGGGAAGTGATGATATCGTGCGATAAGCAGTCATGATTGGTTGAAAGACACCCTTTCGTACAGTTTTATTGTTCAAAAGTAGTATGACGTAGTAAAAGTGTACTAATCAACTTAAAATTTAAAAAATTAGGAATTTAGAATCAGATTTGGCATTTTATTACACTTTGATGTTACGATTTAGCATTTTGTAGCGTTTTTGGATGGAACATTTTTCATAGAAAGCTAAATAGTAGAAATTCAATGTCATCAATAAGTTAACATGTGCATTTTCTAGATTTTTCCAATTGAAATTCTTTAAAATAATGAATAAATAAAGAAACAAAAGTTACAGTGAACTTGTGAACATTAAGAATCATGCCAAAAAAATATGGTACGATTTTATCCTGATCCATCTTATTTATTACTCAATCGTCCACTAGCACATACAACTTGTGTGTAAGTGAACACTGGACCTGAAGAGATAGCATAGACAGCCTATATTCTAACACCAGCACCGGACACAGTTGAAAACTCGAGATAACAGTACAGATAACAACAAAGAGCGTTAACAGGTAAGTTGTCAACTGACATAAACACACATCGGCTGCAGACATCAGCAGCGAACACCAGCTGATTTCATCATGACTACTGAGGATAGGACAGCAATGGTCCAGAAACATGTCTAGTCATAACATAATTTTTAGCAATAAGTGATTTAATACTGTTGTAATGTTTGTATAAGTTACATATATTTTAAATTTTAAATGATTATGAGAAAACACTGTTGAAACACAATTAGATTTAAACATGTCTATCGTAATGAATTTGACAATAGGTTAGCGAAGGAGGGCTCGGCAATTACCTTTGTGGGGCCTAAACCTGTCTTTGGAATCATTCCATGGAGGGCCAGATGGCCATGGTAAGGACATTTATCCGTCTTTTGAAATCTATAGTTCTAGACCGGATTTGAACCCGGGAGTCTCATTCAATGGCTAGCAAGTTTATTGCTATACCATCGAAGACAACAGATATAATACTTCTTAAAATTAATAATAATAATAATAATAATAATAATAATAATAATAATAATAATAATAATAATAACAATAACAATAACAATAATAATAACAATAATAAATAATAATAATATGGACCCCCATTAAGAAGAAGAAAAAGAAGAAAACCTATGACAACATGCAAAAAGGGCATTCTGGAAACTATGGAAAGAAGACAATTAGGAGAAAACCTATGGAGAGAGAGAGAGGGGAGTGGTATCTTGCAGTGCGATACATTTATCAGTGACTGTAAATTAATATTTGGCTGTCAGAAAATGTCAAAATGTCAAATGTCAAATGTAAAATAATAATAATAATAATAATAATAATAATAATAATAATAATAATAATAATAATATCTGCGCTGTATCAGAGATACAGGCGCGTAACACGTCACTCAGCTTCAGGAATGAAACTATAGTTTTGTTTGAATGTTTCATTTTTGCTTCGGTTTACAAATGGAGAGTATGGGTCTATGATTAGAGAAGTAATTAATGTAGAATAAAGTTGTGTTCGAAAGAGTGGGTGAAGAAAGAATGATGCTGATCAGAAAAAGAAAAAGGAATTGGTTGGATCACTGGCTGAGAAGAAACTGTCTACTGAAGGATGCACTGGAAGAAATGGTCAACGGGAGAAGTGTTCGGGGCAGAAAAAGATATCAGATAATAGACGAAATTAAGATATGTGGATCATATGCGGAAACAAAGAGGAAGGCAGAAAATAGCAAAGATTGGAGAATGCTGGTTTGCAGTGAAAGACCGCCCTTGAGCAGAACACTAACTTATGTGTGCGTGCGTGTAATCTCTTCATATAAAGCGACATTACGAATTAGACCCAAATCACACATTTTTTCAAGCCACCGGCGTGGCTCAGTCGGTTAAGGCGCTTGCCTGTCGGTCTGAAGTTGCGCTCAAGGGCGGGTTCGATCCTCGCTTGGGCTGATTACCTGGTTGGGTTTTTTCAGAGGCTTTTCCCAACCGTAAGTTGAATGTCAGGTAATCTACGGCGAATCCTCGGCCTCATCTCGCCAAATACCATCTCGATATCATCAATCTCATCGAAGCTAAATAACCTCGTAGTTGATACAGCGTCGTTAAATAACAAAAAAAAATTGTTTCATTACTGTTCACCCAAAGTTTATTATTCGTGTTACTATAATTTTAATACTGTAGAACTCTACATTAATAATTAAATGAGTAGCTGCACAGGTTTGTACTTGTTCTCGATGCAGAGATATTACTGAGAAAGGCCGCGCCTACACGGCTAATTTTATTCGTCGTCTTCATACCCGTACGGGAGGAGGTGGAGTCATTGTCCGTGGTCACACAAACGCTACTTAGGTATAAATTTTTCTGACATTTTGCATATCTGATTCCCTAACCGTTTCTAATGTGTATCATTTTACCTTTTAGGTGTGTTTCCAAATTATATGTAATAAGCTTTGTCAAATCTGGCAACCTTTTCATAAGGGAAGCTAAATTTATTAATTTATTATTATTATTGTTCATGATCTTACTACCAACAACATTAGCATTCGGATGTAGCTCATAGTTGTCATAGTAAGCATTTTCAATTCAGCAATTTTTTGTTTCACCACAGTTCCGGAACGTTTGTCCAAACACGGTGCGGGCGAAGACTTATTCTACGTAAAAAAAAAAATAAGTAACATAACCTAACCTTTGTACCATTTTAAAAATCACTGAAGACTTCCAGCTTATAACTGCAAACCAGATGTGTTGGAATCCACTATTTAACCCTTTGCGGCATAGTGGTTATTCAGAAGAACCACCGTTTTCTTTCTTACTAAATTTTACGGTACAGATATTCCACCAAAGAACCACCTCATGAGTATACATAGAGGTGCCATCTATGATTTAAAATTGTGTGTAGAGTTAAAATGTTGAAAACAATTTAAGCTTTGTATGATCCATGATATGAAAAACATAAAAAATTATCCATTTTGAATCTTTCGTACACTGCTTTTAACACTTGAATATAAATAATTGATTAAGTGGCGAACTTACTCGTGTTAATTATGTAAGCATGTACGGCTTACAGCTGTTTCGGTGCTACTTGACACCATCCTCAGAGCCTTCTGTGCCTCGGCGACATCTCGACTTCGCTGCCTATTGTGTGGGTGCGTTCGTGTGATGAAGAGTTGTGTCGAATAGTGTGTGTGTTCTGAAATTGATCTGTGTGTTGAGAATTTGGTTAGTGTGTGTGTGTGATACAACCCAAAAACGAAAAACTCAACACACTAGAACAATATGAAATATGCAGACACACTAAAACACACCTTAACCAAATTCTCAACACACAGATCAATTTCAAAACACACACTATTTGACTCAACTCTTCATCACACGAACGCACCCACACAACAGGCAGCGAAGTCGAGGTGTCGCCGAGACACAGAAGGCTCTGAGGATGGTGTCAAGTAGCACCGAAACAGCTGTAAGCCGTACATGCTTACATAATTAACACGAGTAAGTTCGCCATTTCATCAATTATTTATAAAAAATTAATTTAAGCTTCAAAGGGTTAAGTCCTACAACTCCATAAAATTGTCATTAAAAAACACAGCAACCTACCATTAAGTTACAAATGCGTTATTAGGTTATTACACAAGTATTCCAACCTGGTACAACATTGTAATTGCTTAATTTTACAAACCGTAATTAAAGTAGTTTTAATCAATCTATAATCCACTACTTACACTAGCGCGTTGTCAGTCAGTGAACGAAGGGACTGAAATTATTTTCAGGTTTAATCAGCCAGACTTGAGAACGCATATTTGGACAATTAGTGACTGGTCAGCCAACAAACGCTGAGTGAGAATATTTCTACGGGCCCCATTAGTTGTGAGATAGTGCATATACATTTGTGGAAAAACTGCCTGTACCTGCTCACGGGTTATTCTAGAAATGCAGAGTCATGACTTAATTAACGTGCGAATGTTCTGCCCGCTCGCCGCACACCTGCGAGGCTCCACTCAGATGTAACAAGGTCGATTTATGATTCCAGTCCAATGGTTAATTCTTCCGTCCAGTTCGGAAATGAATCAATGAGTAGTCATTGGAACCTGACACAAGACGCAATTCCAACAGGATACATTCGAAAACATGAAGCCAGTTCGAGACAATTTGTAATAACTGTAAATACACAACACTAAAAATACTGAAAAAACGGTCTAAAACTGAAAGTTTTGTGCTATATTTTTGGTATTTGTGTGAATCTACGATTAAGGAACATCCTATTCAATTTCGTAAAAAATTAATTTTGAAGTTGGGAAAACAAATATGAAAATTTTTTTCGGAACTGAGTCATTTTTGATAATATGTAGCCAGCAAAGCTAAATTTTCAAAAACAGCTGACATTGCGGCCATTCTGATGACCCAATCTTTAATTCTAATGCTGAGATATTGTAGAAAACCTAAAACCGAATAAAAACCAACCATGTAATTTTTTAAATATTCGTATGTTTCATAACTAGGCTTTGTATACATAGAAATAATTATTATTAATTGACCAAGGCCAGTGGAGTCCTGCAGCCCGGAGCCGTGGCGCTACTGCTCCTGCGTTCGTAATACCGCTTCAGGATAGTTCACATTACGTCCGCGGCTCCACTCGCCTCGGTCGAATATTATACCATGAATGTACTATTAAATGTAATTTAATTTTAATTTAGTTTGTTTAATTGGGGGTAATAACTTGCCAAAAAATAAATGACACATACTTGCTTTTAAGGAACCCGGAGGTTCATTGCCACCCTCACATAAGCCCGCCATCGGTCCCTATCCTGAGAAAGATTAATCCAGTTCCTAGCATCATATCCCAACTCCCTCAAATCCATTTTAATATTATCCTCCCATCTACGTCTCGGCCTCCCCAAAGGTCTTTTCCCCCCGGCCTTCCAACTAACATTCTCTATGCATTTCTAGATTCACCCATACGTGCTACATGCCCTGCCCATCTCAAACGTCTGGATTTAATTACGGTATGTCACGCGAAGAATACAATGCGTGCAGTTCTACGTTGCGTAACTTTCTCCATTCTCCTGTAACTCCATCCCTCTTAGCCCCAAATATTTTCCTAAGCACCTTATTCTCAAATACCCTTAACTTCTGTTCCTCTCTCAGTGAGAGCCCAAGTTTCACAACCATACAGAACAACCGGTAATATAAATCTTTTATAAATTCTAACTTTTAGCTTTTTTGAGAGCAGACTGGATGACAAAAGCTTCTCAACCGAAAGCCGTAAATACACAAAAAAAAAACTGACAAAACAGAGTCTAAAACTGAAAGTTGTCATATTTTTTTTTATATTTGGGCGATTCTACGATCAGGATACACTTTCAACTTCGTAAAAAATTAAATTTGAAGTTGGAAAAACAAATACGAAAACAAATTTTCTCGCTACTAACAGTCATATTTTGACGGTATTAAGCTCTGCTGTCTACATTTTCATAAACAGCTCTTTTTCATTTATTAAAGAGTTGATGCTCCATGCCAATGACATTGCAGCCATGCTGATGACTCAATCCTTAATTCTAACGCTGAGATCTTGTAAAAAATCTAAAACCTAATAAAAACCAACCATGTAAAGAAATCAATTATTTCTTTTAATATTAATACACATAGAAATTGTTACTAGAAATGTACTAGTAAATGTTATTTAATTTTAATTTAGTTTGTTTAATTTGGGCTAATAAGTTATCAAAAAATAAATCACACATGCTTCAGTAAAAACTAAATAGCAGTATCGTTAGCATGGCAAAGCATTATTGGAACGGACAAGATACATCCATTCCAATGACAACACTGATGTCCATGCCAATGACAAAGTAGCCATCTTTGATTTGTCTTTTCTAAAAATAAGGTTGTACTGCCCCCAAGTTTGGGTCTCGACAATGAACATTTCAACAGTAAGTGTATTATGTTATCATAATTTTACTATTATTACACTGAATTATACACACTCAATGCTAATAACAATCAATTCGCATACTAACCTCAGTTTCTGAACAAAAATATTTGTCAATTTTCATCCACAACACACTGCCACTCACTGTAGCTTCGATCAGTGCTATCACATATACTAAGAAGCCAAAGAAAAAAATTCCCTTTCCTTCTATGGTCAAATTAAATTCATTCATGCTAATGACATAGAACTTGAGGGACAAAGTTTAATAGTCCCTTATTGCTATTTTACTGATTGAAAAATTACTCTTTATAAAAAAAATATTAATAGTTATCCCTATATTTAAGTAAACATAGGTTTACTTCAGAAAAATAACGTGACATTTGGAAAACTATTTCTTTGATCTTCAACACTCCATATGAGGGACATCCATGCTAATGACAAATTACATATATAATAATTTTTTCCCCTTCCTATTTTGCAGCAATTTTCCAAGACAACTTAGAAGAAACTGAAGAGGTGTAGGCCTTCTTTATGGAATATTGTTTGAAATTTCTCTGCCAGCACAGCAAACAGTTTTATTTAAACAATTTTACGAAGCTGAGACATGCAACTGTCCCCTAAATTACTAACTTACTACCACAGAAATCAAATAAAACATAAATCTAATCGACATGAATATCGCAGTCTACTTTCTCATTAATTGAGCCTAAATGTCATACAAGTGCAGCACTTAAACATGGTGGTAGTTTCGGCCCAAGACTTTGTAATTTTATTGTAAACCATTTTTCAAATTTGAACTATTTTAAAATTGAACCTTTTAAAAAAGAAATTTATAAAATTATTCATGATATATTATTAACAAATGTGTGTATTTTTTACCTTTTTTATTTGTCAACTATAACTCATGTTTTTATTAAATATCATTGGCTTCTGTCTGATTGTCAATTTATATTAAATGTTCTTTTTTTCTCTTTTTTTTTTTGCTCTTGTGTGTTATTTAACGGTTTGAATTAAGTTAATTACTGTATTTAGTAAACTGTCTTTGTAAATTTTATGATATAATATTGGCTAAGACCACATCGTACACGAGCCTGGCTCTTACGGTTGTTGCTAGAAACATTTTGTTTTATAATTTTAATTTGTACTCACTTTGCCTACTAGCTAGAGCTAAATAAATAAATAAATAGATAAATAAATAAATAAATAAATAAATAATAAATATATTCACTCTATGTCAAATTGCAGAATCGCCCATTTTGTACATTAGTAGTGTTAGGAGTAACTATGTAAATGAAGGTTACAGTGAAGTCGTTAAAGTTGTTAGTTTTGACCTCTGACAAGCAAACGTTCTGATGGGGGCATATAAAAAGTTAAATGTTTTTCTTCCACCGTGTTAATAATGTCAAAAGAAATGCTTATACAAATTTTGGCCACTCGACCGCAATTACGAGGCCGTCCAGAAAGTGATTTTCCCTGGGGCCGTTTATATAAAAAAACACAATTGCATGGAAATATTTATTGAA
Source organism: Periplaneta americana (assembly GCF_040183065.1). Lineage (NCBI taxonomy): Eukaryota > Metazoa > Arthropoda > Insecta > Blattodea > Blattidae > Periplaneta > Periplaneta americana. The sequence goes on from NC_091128.1 coordinate 104,039,303, forward strand.
ACAGATACAGCAATTGTTGCGCTATTTGTCAACATATCTCCCACTGGAGTTGAGACATTTGTCATACCGTGGGATCAATTTTTGTGTCGTAGAAGTCAGCCGCCTCAGATCGGAACCAGCGTTTGACTGCGTCTGCACTTCTCTCTGTCGATCCCATGATATGAAAAATGTCTCATTTCCGGTGGAAAATATATTGAAAAATAGCTCAACAATTGCTGTGTCTGTTCCAATAAATTTGTCCAATGAACTTGTTTTTTTACGGCCCCCATAATTGCGGTCGAGTGGCCAAAATTTGTATAAGCACTTCTTTTGACATTATTAACATGGTGGAAGAAAAAAATTACATTTTTATCTGCCCCCATCAGAATGTTTGCTTGTGAGACTCTACTGCTTTCAAGATTTTCAAAATTTATGTTCTCTAATTCCCTTGAAATAGGGAACATGCCATACATTTATTTTTAATTTATTCTGCTATCATTCAGCCCGAGTTCTTTCGTTTTAGTTTTTTGGTGAAAATCAGTGTAATTTGAAAACATTTCGCGTTATTTTTAATGTAGGCCTATACGGTTTCTAAAAAGTAAGAGGTAGCTTTAATTACTCTTACACCAACTTAAAAATTCTGGCACTGCTTATTACACAAGAAATGGGATTTTTTGCATCACCGCCCATTATCACAGCTTCATCTATGTGTCCTCTATTTTGTTCTTGTAGCCTACAAGTAACAGCCTCTCTACCCGCTCTTCACTACTCTCTTTCTTAGTGTGAAGCTGATGAAGATTCTTGAGTTTTTGAGCGGGAAATTTCACTCACATACATAATAAAATCTGTGTATGCGTGCGCATCCTTTTACAGGTCTTGGATACTCTATTACGGCAAATTTGATAAATGTTTCGTAATTTCTCGTACTCAACTCTAAGTTTGCTTCTAGGAAAACGATGGATTATTGAACCGGAAAAAGCTTTCGGACCTACACAGTTAAGATAACGTCCTAACTCTACGAGAATTAATTACAAAACTGGATTGAATTGAAATGCAATAGGCCTAATGTAGGTTATATTCTACTGAACTGAAATAAAGGTTAATAGTGGCAATGCTGTGCTACCATTCCTAGTTCCATTTCAAGACAAGATATAATGCTAATGCTACATACTCCTTTTTTGCTTTTTATACTAATGAAGAAATCGCCACTTAAATAATATTAATAACAGTAGTCACGTGTAATTTGATACGGGTAAAAAATTGTGGAACCAAGTTGGAAAGGATCCTGATTATACGCAGTTATGGCGGGCCGGACATTAGAAAGTTAGCCCGAGTCTCGGTTAAAAAGCAGCAAGAACGATTCACATCATCTGAGCCTAGTAAAAAACAGGAATCTGGTCACACAAGAGTTGGAGTATAATAACGCAGTGCTCTCCTCTCACTCTAAAACCGGACTGCAGAAATGCGTTATCTGTGAGAAAGCTTGCTTCGGCATTACCATAATTATCGCCAACAATAGTTATGCCGTAATTAATATTAAGATTAATAACTGCAAGCATTTCACTGTTCGGGAGACTGACTCCAGCTTTACAACGCTCTTTTTAGTATTTTTCACCATCAATCAAAGAAGAACAATCCACTTTAGTAGGATAAAGATTCATTTTCAAGCAATGAAGTAACTATCTACGGTGCCGAAGCGAATTTTTCTCCTCTAATATAAATGAAGTAGCCTAACTACTCAATTTAAGATTTTCCTCTCATTTCAACAACCGCTGCCATTGATGTCATGATCATGTCTACATCCATTAACCACGATAGCCTCGACCTCCACAGCCGTCGCCACCATGATAGTCTCGACCACTTCGAGCGTCGCCGACACTACCATGTCGAACGCCTCTGTCATCGTGACTATAATCATCTCGACCACCGCTGTTATCTCTGACAATACCATCTCGACCACCGATGCCATCTCTGGCAACACCATCTTGACCACCGCTGCCATCTCTGGCAACATCATCTCGACCAACGTTATTTCTGGCAACACCATCTCGATCACCGATGCCATCTCTGGCAACATCAACTCGACCACAACTGCTATTTCTGACAACACCATCTCGACCACCGATGCCATCTCTGGCAATACCATCTTGACCACCGATGACATCTCTGGCAACACCATCTCGACCACCGTTGCTAGCTCTTACAACACCATCTCGACCACCGTTGCTAGCTCTTACAACACCATCTCGACCACCGATACCATATCTGGCAACACCATCTCGATCACCGATGCCATCTCTGGCAACACCAACTCGACCACCTCTGCCATCTCTGAGAACACCAACTCGACTACCGTTGCCATCTCTGACAACACTATCTCGATCACCGATGCCATCTCTGGCAACACCATCTTGACCACCGATGCCAACTCTGGCAACACCATCTCGACCACCGTTGTCATCTCTGGCAACACCATCTCGACCATCGATCGTAGCAATTGCTCCCACTGGCTACCCCTATTTTGTTTTTGTTTTTTTTTTTCAATCTGATGCTTAAACGAAAGTTAAGATTACGGAAAATCGAAAAAAAAAATGGAATGCAGAAGAAACGCAAGCATTAAAACACATTAGAGTAGTTTTTATTTATCGCAATCTGATAATATGCAGACTGTGCGAAGTATCGTGGACAGTTCCGCAGCAATCAACAAAGCACTCCTTAATTAACCGCATTGCTGACTGTGCAAATGTAGAATATTGGGACGTTGTGATGGATCAAAGTCAAAATTAAAAGAACAGACAAGTAAAACGAGAAACAGTCTTATCGTCTACTTCGCACGTGCATAAGATTTTGACAGTTGTCATGAGAACACTGCAGTATGGTCGGCGCGGAAGTTACAAGAAGTGTTGATAGACTTCTTTGCACTCGCTAAACTCTTCACCGCCTGTCAACAATAGTATAAGCACATAATTCAATTTTCTGTTTTCTACTTGGCGTCTTGGCAAATTGTAATATTTAATTTTATTATAGTGAAGACAGAGAAACTTCGACGTGTGTAAAGTGCATTGTATTTTAGAACAGCTTAGCCGCAAGAAAATTAGGCCTTTAAATTTGAATTAGTTCTATCAACGATGCCTAACGAAAAACTTGCCAGAAGTGTATACTGCTTAAGTAGTGGGTTGAATTTTAAGAATTGATTGTGTCTCAATATTCTGATGTATAACAGAATACCATCAATAATAATAATAATAATAATAATAATAATAATAATAATAATAATAATAATAATAATAAATTGCTTAATATAAAAGAAATATTGATTTTCTTTAATTTCAAAGTATACATATTTTGTTATTGTTAGTGGTTTTTAAGTGCATACGTGCATGCAAATTTTGTCTTCTTTTAGTGCATATGAATTCACCCCTATTAATTAATATCGCGATCAAAAAACAAAAGTTTTCAAAATTTAAGGACGAAGAATGAGGAATGGCTAAGTTGCTAATAAGATCTTAGACAGACCATAATGGTACAGGGAATTTTCTGAAAACTGTTTCAGAATTGTTCACTAGAAGTAGCTTAACAAGGCATTGTGAACTTAGCAAACAAAATTAATAGCTTAAAACGAAGACTAATAATAATAATAATAATAATAATAATAATAATAATAATAATAATAATAATAATAATAATAATAATAATAGCAATAATAATAATATAGTAATGATAATGGTGATAGGAGTAATAGTAAAGATAACATGATAAATTAAATAATGATGATATAACTATAACAATAACGATAATAATGATAAAGATTAAAATAATTATTATATTAATAATAATAATAATAATAATAATAATAATAATGATAATGATAACGACAACGATAACAATAATAATGATAATTACAAATTTAATATTGACTCGAAGCCAGTAATGTATATCTTTCACTTATCACGGCTTGATTACGAAAGCCCTGTTAAGTAGTTTCATAACCAAACGATATGAAGAACTCATTTAACAGAAACTGATACCGTACTTAACGGATTGAAAAACCAGTTGCCAATAAGAGATATTTGGAAAATTCCGAGCATTCAGATAGAAACAAAGCGACAGGAATAGGAACTTTTTTACCAGTACTACCTAAAAACTAACTCTTCATTGTTTGCAGCATCACTGTCCGGAAATGTGGTTAGGATGTTGTAACGTCCAATAATTCAGAACTCCACAATTCTTCTGTAGGACAGAAAACCGCATGATACGTGTGAACCCGCTCCCACCAACCCTTCGGAATTCGTTTAGGAATAATGATATGTTGTAGGCGAAAATCATTAGTCAGGTGTACCCAAGGCGTGTTGTAACAACTGGAAGGAACGTATCAAGTTTACATGCAACGTCCAGAAAGGACCTTCAAATTATCCCCAACCTTAAGACACGCTGAACAAGGAAAAAATGAAGCCAAGCAAGGTGTAGCAACTGAAGAAAATGAAAAGGGGTAGGGGAAAATCAAACCAAAGGACATTACAGAAATGATGCAAAGACGACAAATACAAAAACAAAAGGAGGATAAATTAATTACAAAACTTCGAAATGTATTTGTGATACCAATATCAAAACTACGTCCATGTAACAAAACTAATATAGAGATAAATCAGCTGGTTAGAATGACAGTGATGCAAGTCAATAAATTGCACAATCTGACATATGCCTGGATTTGTGTTCCCTTTTAGGTCCTCTATTTAGTGTGATAATGATGTAAATCAAGTAGTACAAAGACTGGCTAATACGAGCAGCACCAATTTTGTCTACTGAACTCAACATGTGACTAGTTGAAAATGACACTGGTGTAAGTCAGTTAAAATACAGTAACATCAAAAACTTTTTCCTTACATTTTTATTGTACCTTGTTTTCTGACTATATCATGCAGGCTTTTCTTAATCGTAAGTTTCAGTTGCCATGGTAATAGTTTATGTACCCAAGGACACCTGCAAAAAGTGTGACATTTTTAAGGTAAAATACTCTAATGTATTTGGCCTATAACAAATAATATCAAGTTAATCTTTTGGTAATTCTAATTATACTTTCATGCAAAAAGAAAGTACAGATTTTTATAAAATAATATCAAACGTGTTATAATAAACAAACAACAAATCTTGTCAACAATAAATATTATTTGGAACTAGCCGTACCCGTGCGCTCCGCTGCACCCGTTAGAAATAAATATAAAGTAATTACGTAATTAAAATAGGACATTTCATCCAGGGAACATTCGTGTTTGATAGAAGATTACTGCATACTATATCAATATACTCTCGTTGTTCGTTAATTCTCTCAGATGAAAATTAATGTATACATAAATATTATTTTAAGTACAGGAAACGAATATACAGAATAGCTTATCATGTTTTCTGTGCATAAGAAGCTATTTTAATCTTACCTGTCCTTGATTCACTCATAAGTTAGTGTAATAATATTATTGAATTACGTCCATCTAGAGAAACTACACTTTCCAATGGTGAAATTAATAATAATTAAGCAATTAATGAGCTTCCGATATTACTTCATACAAACACAGAAAAAATTTTTGTAGGCTATGTTTAATAGCTTTCGATTGTTGTTGTCCAAGGCCCCTTATAGACGAAGTCATTTGTTTTCATTTCATTACAGCGCCTTAGATGGCGTTGTTATTGTAATTTTAAAACTCATTTATCTCATTAAATAATCAGTAAAACTTATCGGAAATTATTTTTAAAGAAACTTTTGTTATGTAACATTTTTCATGAAAAGTAATAATAAGGGAGATATTTCGATTTATTTAATTCAGGCCCCCCTTACAACCCCCTTTTAAATAAAGTATTTTGAATGCCATATAGTCTAAAATCTAGACTTACAACGAACTTAATTTATATTCCAATTTTCATATAAATAGGTTCAGCCATTATCGCGTGAAAAGGTAACAAACATCCAGACAGACAGACAGACAAGCAAAAATTAAAAAAAAAAAAACTATTTTCGGTTTCAGGATGGTTAATTATACATGTTAACATCAATTATTTTTGGAAAATCGAAAATTACCAGACAAATTTCGGCTACAGATTTATTATTATTATAGATATCACTCAAATTTATTTCAGTGAACCCAATTTTGGTGCAGAATGACAGTGGTTTAAGTCTTGTAAAAAATAACCTACAGGTAATTTTTGACACAAATTAATGCATATTAACAAAGGGGCTACATCCAAACGTCAATCCATCACTTACAGTTAAATATATCAATCTTGAATTGTTTACAGATAACTTTACAAAACGTTGGATTACTCAAAATAAAGTTCATATGACTTACACCACTGTCATTCTAACCAGTTGAAATATTTAAATATATTTTTATGGGGACAAAATTAAAATTAGAGACTTAAAAATATCTTCAATCCAAAAGTAACTTTCAAATATGGAACTAACAGCAATTTTATATAGATTTATCAATTGGAGTAAACTAAAACGTGCTTTTTAAGATTTTTTTATATAAATTCACATCTTCAGGCTACAAGGAAGCAGCAACGTATGAGAACTAAGTTGGATAAATAGCAGAATATATACAAAAATAGTTCATTTCACTTCACCATATTGACAAGATGGACGATGATCATTCTCTACAAATTGCTCTTCATTGTTCACCTAATGGACGAAGAATCTGTAGAAGACTCAAAAGACAGAAATATCGGGATAATTAGTTCCATGGGATATGAGTCATGAATTCATCAAGAAGAAATTAAAGATTTGACACATAAGTTTCAGCCCCAAAAATTTAAATCTCTGAAAAAAGTTTTGTTAACATATTTTTTTTAAGTAGTGCAAAAAGATAATTCACTTGTAAGTGCTTCTTATATCAGTCTTACAAATGTATTATTGCAATATTTTTGCATTTGTATATGCTTATTTAAAGCAAAAACAGTTTTGTTTAATAAGAAAAGGTAAAAGTTCACAATGAATTCTCTTAAAAATAAATATGCCAATAGGAACATGTTTATCGTGCGACGCATATTGACTTTCATATGTAATCTTATACTTAGAAGAAGAAGAAGAAGAAGAAGAAGAAGAAGAAGAAGAAGAAGAAGAAGAAGAAGAATAGATTAGGTCCAGAAATTACTGTCGTGAAGTTGAAATTTTATTGCACAGTTTTCTTGATGTAATGTAGGCCTACTTCTGTTCATATATTCCAAATATTTTCCTTTCTTCAGATTTAATTCCTTCACCTTTCTCTCTATCTTTAGTACATTACTTACAATATTCATTTCACTTGCATCCGCCATTGCACTCACCATAACACTGACTGATCATTGGTTGCTTATTTGTCATGTAATATAACACCAGTTACCTGGTTGAGGTTTTTTCCGGGCTTTTCCCTCAACCCAATATGAGCAAATGCTGAGTAACTATCGGTGCTGGACCCCGGACTCATTTCACCGGCATTATCACCATCTCATTCAGACGCTAAATAACCTAAGTTGTTGATAAAGCGTCGTAAAATAACCTACTAAAGGAAACATAACACCTTGTGCCATTTGTGAAGAAACTGAAAACTAAGTAAATTACAATTGACACTTCATCCTTTCCTGGGAATAAAAATTAATTTTTAGGAAAAAATAATTAAAAATCGGAACGCAAACAGAATTTAATTTAATTTAAATTTAAATTATAAATTTCTTCAAGTTAACAAAAATAAAAGATTCTTAAAATGTATTTGTAATAGTTTTGAATTGGTTTATAGAGGGGTTCACGAGAGGAACAGTTTGGCTGTGGCGCATGCGCGGACCTCTCATACAGTACCAGAGCGATCCTTACCTGGATTTATTTTCGCGTGTACAGTAGTGGCACAAAAAAAAACCGGACCGACCTTTGTAGCTGATTTCAGAGCCTGTTCACTCCGGAGCACGATAGATTGGTAACATACTTTCGTGGTTCGAATCCTGTCTGGGAAGGAAACTTTTTTTGTTCCTAATTCAAATTTATTCCCAATACTTTTCGATTGCAGCAACATTTTACTACTTAACTTATTATTCCCAGAACATGAATTTTATCAGCAATCGAAAAGTATTGGGAATAAATTTGAATAAGGAACAAAAAAAAGTTTCCTTCCCAGGCAGGATTCGAACCACGAAAGTCTTAGTTACCAATCTATCGTGCTCTGGAGTGAACAAGGCTCTGAAATCAGCTACAAGGGTCGGTACGGGTTTTTTTGCCACTACTGTACATTCCAGATCAAATAAAAAAATTCCTTTCGTGCTCCGGTTATACATCTTGTATATACGAAGGTTAGGTTTGGTTAGTTTAGGTTTTTATTTACCAAGTACGCGCATTCCGCGAATGCGCAGAAAGTCAAGATGATCCTGTCGCGAGCCGCACGTGTTTGTAACAATGGCAGACATTTTTAGTTTATATTCCTTGACAATTTTATTTAAGCAGTAGAATATCCTTTGTAAATAATGTTCATAATATGTGACCAATAAAATATGTTCATCTCCAAACCGCATACATTGTTTTAATATTGTGTCCGCTACTTTAACATCACATTCATCTCAATTTATCAAATTCTAAATACGACGTCTAAAAACGAAATGAAAAGAGGGATTCATGAAGAAAAGCCCTTAGTTATACTTAACACAAATTACAACAGGGACAGTAATTATTATTATTATTATTATTATTATTATTATTATTATTATTTTGAAAATTTGTTCTACCTCAGAAGCGAGAACACATTCCTCTACGTTACACACGCATTGAAATGGAATAGCCATATGGCCAAAATAGCCCCGTCTTAGCGATCCGGGCGTGTATTCCAAAGCAAATGTACGAAACAAAGAGTTGATTCAATGCAATGAATCGCGGTAAGAGTGAGCATTAGTCTTTCTCTCGTGCTCGCTGCACCTGTGCGGCTACAGGGCTATCGAATAAATTGAAAATCCCAACATATAAAGCTCCTCCTAGCTTATTTACATTCTATTCTCTAGATATTCCATTCATTTCTTCATTAAAAAACTTGAGTGAACATTCATTCGACATGATTCATGCTCTGAATCTGGTAATGAATTGTACCAGAGGTGAACTGTCGCATGAATAATGAATTACCATTATAATGTTAATAGTAGAAATGAAATTTTATTTTGTTTTTCTTATTCCGTTGTCGCATATATCTATTCGCGAAACGCATTCTCTTTACACAAGGCACGAAATTTATTATGAGATTGTAGATTGTGTTTCACTAAACGCAAAAATGTCTACATTCCCTACTGTTCTGAAATTAGCACATGGAAAGAATGCACTGAACATTTCAACGTTTCGAAAATGTTCCTTTTTTAATTTTGTTAACATTAAAGTTCTGCATTTAGTCATAAATTATCCTCCATTTTTCCTTTCCCTTTAACTCAAAAGCCATTCTCTTAAGGTTTACTGTAGTCTCTAAATATGCATAGTTAAAAAAAAAATTGGCAATTCTCAATTTTCATTAAGTATCTTTCGGTCCTTCACGGAATTGAAGCTAAGCCCTATAGGCTCTACATCGAATTTCCAGCTTTCTGTCATAAAGCAGCTGCAATGTCGAAAAAGTTCAAATTATTTCTTAATACTGAAGTGACTTTCAATTCCTTACAGTACCCTGTTGTCGTGGTCCCAACAGAATTGCGCACCAATAGCCTATTTAAAGCCTTACTTTTTCTGAACCGACGCATGCGAGATGCGAGGTGAGAGGCCCGCCTCGTACAAATCCGGACCACAGGAGAGAGAGTGAGTGGTTTCTATAGCTGGGAAGCGCGCAGACCTCGCATCTCGCAGTTATAGAAACCACTCACTATCTCTCCTGTAATCCGGATTTGTACGAGGCGGGTCTCGCACCTTGCATGCGTCGGTTCAGAAAAAACAAGGCTTAAGATTCTCGCGAGCGCGCGTAACTATTCGTCGTTTACTTACTCATATAAGCTTCGGTTTCAGTGCTAATGTAATTCATAAATCTGCTAAAGACAAACAAATGTTAATTTATTATTTAATTGTTGAAACACAAAAGTGCAAAATTCCGACCGGTGAAATGATTTAACTTGAATATGAATGAAAACACTTAAATTTAATTTCTCCACATTTCTTTTTCTCCTTTTCTCTTATTCTTTCTTTCTTTTTCTTGCCCGGCTTTTTCTCCTCCACTTTGCCAGTTTTCTTCTGCTCTCTTCCATCCTTATGATTTCCCTTCCTCTTGTTCTTCATCCCTATATTTTCATTTCTTCCCCCCCCTCTGCTCTTTACCTCTTTATTCCCCTCTGCTCTTCATCTCTTCACTTCCCTTTGTTCTCCACTTCACTTTCCTCTAGTTCTTCACCTCCTTACTGCCCCCTTGTTCTTCACCTCCTTACAGCCCCTTGTTCTTCACCTCCTTACTGCCACCCTTGTTCTTCACTTCCTCACTGCCCACCCTTGTTCTTCACCTCCTCACTGCCCCCTTGTTCTTCACCTGTTCACTGCCACCCTTGTTCTTCACCTCCTCACTGTCACCCTTGTTCTTCACCTCCTTACTGCCCCCTTGTTCTTCACCTCCTTACTGCCACTCTTGTTCTTCACCTCCTCACTGGGCCCTTGTTCTTCACCTGTTCACTGCCACCCTTGTTCTTCACCTCCTCACTGCCACCATTGTTCTTCACCTCCTCACTGCCACCATTGTTCTTCACCTCCTCACTGCCACCATTGTTCTTCACCTCCTCACTGCCACCATTGTTCTTCACCTCCTCACTGCCACCCTTGTTCTTCACCTCCTCACTGCCACCCTTGTTCTTCACCTCCTCACTGCCACCCTTGTTCTTCACCTCCTCACTGCCACCCTTGTTCTTCACCTCCTCACTGCCACCCTTGTTCTTCACCTCCTCACTGCCACCCTTGTTCTTCACCTCCTCACTGCCCCCCCTTGTTCTTCACATCCTCACTGCCCACCCTTGTTCTTCAACTCCTCACTGCCACCCTTGTTCTTCACCTCCTCACTGCCACCCTTGTTCTTCACCTTCTTACTGCCACCCTTGTTCTTCACCTCCTTACTGCCACCCTTGTTCTTCACCTCCTCACTGCCACCCTTGTTCTTCACCTCCTTACTGCCCACCCTTGTTCTTCACACCCTCACTGCCACCCTTTTTCTTCACCTCCTTATTGCCCCCTTGTTATTCACCTCTTATTGTCCCATGTTCTTCACCTCTTTACTGCCCTTTGTTCACCTCCTTACTGCCCCTTGTTCTTCACCTCTTTACTGCTCCCCCTTCTTAACCTCCTTACTGCCTCCCCTTGTTCCTCACCTACTTACTGTCCCTTGTTCTTCACCTCTTTACTGCCCCTTGTTCACCTCCTTACTCCCTCCCCTTATTCTTCACCTCCTTATTACCTCCCCTTATTCTTCACCTCCTTACTACCTCCCATTGTACTTCACCTCTTTACTGCCCCCCTTGTTCTTCACTTCTTTACTGTCCCTTGTTCTTCACCTCTTTACTGTCCCTTGTTCTTCACCTCTTTACTGCCCTTTGTTCTTCACCTCTTTACTGCCCTTTGTTCTTCACCTCTTTACTGCCCTTTGTTCTTCACCTCTTTACTGCCCTTTGTTCTTCACCTCTTTACTGCCCTTTGTTCTTCACCTCTTTACTGCCCTTTGTTCTTCACCTCTTTACTATCCTTTGTTCTTCACCTCTCTTTCCCTTTCTTATTCACCTTTTGAGAGCATGATGAGGATAAGATAGTGGGAGTAATGGTGATAGGCATAACGATGGGAATAGTGATTGATTGTGACAAAAAATAAGTGATGAAGACGAGTATCACCAGGGTTGCGAGAAAAAGGGAACGATGAGTTAAAACGATGGAGTAGATTATAAGAATGAGACAGTGTGAAAAAAATTATGACAAGATAAGTGTAGAAGTTAAGGAGAAGCTAAAAGCAAAGTAAAGAAGTCAATAAAGTAACGTGTCACTAAAAGATAACTATTAAGAATAGCATTACACCTTAGACGGCTTTGAGGTAATCTAAGATGCTCGAACATAAGTTAGAAATGCATCACAGACGCATGAATGAAGGTGACGTACCTACTCAATGAAGGCGCCCTCGCAACTCACTCAATGCAATTTGAATGTCATTACGTTATGAATGAGCCAAGAAAAATCATGAGTCTAGTGCTAGACAAAGGGCGTCCCCACATTCAAACAGAAGGGGAGTAATGATACTCTTCTTTCACAATCTGACCACAGAGGATAAAAAACCGCAGCACGTATAGAACTGTTGAGAACTCAAGGCTGAGCTGGTCCTAGGTCGCGCAGCCATTGTACAAGTTGACTTCATAATTTCCTTCTTCCTTCCGGCCGAGGATGAATTAACATCTCAGGCGTCGAACACGTGGGACCGCGCTCCACCCCCAGTGACAGTGACTTCCGTGCAGGCTTCGTCATTAGCGTGGATGAAACTCCGCTACATCCATTGTCCAGCTCTTCTTTTCCGTCCTGATTTCTATCTTATTTCCATTTTATCCTTTTCCTTCCTTGTCTTTCCCATTCTTTGCTTATTCCTATTTCCGTTTTTACTTTTTTCGCCTTTCGTTTGAAGGTGTCTTTTTCCCTCTTTCGCCAATCAGATTTACCCGTCTCCTTTCATCCTCCCTTTCCCTCCTCAGTCTTTTCTTCTTCCTATTTTACCTTCCGTCCCTTGCTACTATGCAACCTTAATTCAGATACAACCTTAGTCTCTTACATCGCGTCATAACCACGACCCCTCCTTGGCACTTCATTCTGTTCCTTTCCTTTGCTAGTGTGTTAAATTATTTAAGCGTAAATTTATTGATAATTATAATTTGTTTCACAACATGAAATCCCATTAAAAATTTATTACATAAACTTCATAGCCTATTACTAAATGGTCATAAGAAATATTAGTCAAATAAAATAAACCATGACAACATAAACCATGAGCAATTATTAATAAAACACCTTTCTCTTCCCTTTGACCCCTGTCCCTCATCTTCCCTTTGCTTTACTCCCCGTCCCGTCAATTCGCTCCACCCCCGTCCCTTCTCTACGGTCTACTCCCCGTCCCTTTCTCTCTTCTCTCTACTCCCAGTCCCTTTTCCCCTCCGCTCTACTCCCCGTCCCTTTTTCCCTTCCCTCTACTCCCCGTCCCTTTTTCTCTTCGCTCTACTCCCCGTTCCTTTTTCCCCTTCGCTCTAATCCCCGTCCCTTTTTTCCTTCGCTCTAGTCCCAGTCCCTTTTTCCCTTCGCTCTATTCCCCGCCCCTCTTTCTCTTCCCTCTACTCTCCGCCCTTTTTTCTTTTCCCTCTACTCTCCGTCCCTTTTTCTCTTTGCTCTACTCCCAGTCCCTTTTTCCCTCCGCTCTACTCCCCGTCCCTTTTTCCCTCCGCTCTACTCCCCGTCCCTTTTTCCCTTCGCTCTACTCTCCGCCCTTTTTTCTCTTCCCTCTACTCCCCGTCCCTTTTTCTCTTTGCTCTACCCCCAGTCCCTTTTTCCCTCCGCTCTACTCCCCGTCCCTTTTTCACTTCGCTCTACTCTGTACCTTCCCTTCGCTCTACTCCCCGCCCCTTTCCCCCCTTCTCTCTACTCTCCGTCCCTTTTTCTCTTCGCTCTACTCCCCGTCCCTTTTTCCCTTCGCTCTACTCCCCGTCCCTTTTTCCCTTCGCTCTACTCCCCGTTCATTTTTCCCTTCGCTCTACCCCCCGTCTATTTTTCCCTTCGCTCTACTCCCCGTCTATTTTTCCCTTCGCTCTACTCCCCGTCTATTTTTCCCTTCGCTCTACTACTCATACCATTTTCTCTTCGCTCTACTCTCCGCCCCTTTCCTTCGCTCTACTTCCCCCTTTCTCTCTTCGCTCTACTCCCCGTCCCTTTTTCACTTCGCTCTACTCCCCGTCCCTTTTTCACTTCGCTCTACTCTCTGTACCTTCCCTTCGCTCTACTCCCCGTCTATTCTTCCCTTCGCTTTACTCCCCGCCCCTTTTCCCCTTCGCTCTACTCCCCGTCCCTTTTTCTCTTCGCTCTACTCTCAGTCCCTTTTTCCATTCGCTCTGCTCTCAGTCCGTTTTTCCATTCGCTCTGCTCTCCGTCCCTTTTTCCATTCGCTCTACTCTGTCCCTTTTTTCATTCGCTCTACTCCCCGTCCCTTTTTCTCTTCGCTCTACTCTCCGTCCCTTTTTCCATTCGCTCTACTCTCCGTCCCTTTTTCCATTCGCTCTACTCCCCGTCCCTTCCCTTCGCTCTACTCCCCGTCCCTTCCCTTCGCTCTACTTTCCGTCCTTTTTCCCCTTCGCTCTCCCCTTCGTCCCTTCCTTTCATTCTATTTTCCACCATTGTTCTTTCTTCTCAGTTTTGTCTTTGGTTTTTTTACTATATTTGTAGCGGAGCCCTGGGAAAGTGTTGTTTATACCCTATGAAATATCTATTACTTTTATTGGAATACCATTTCGATACAGTTTCATAGTTGGTGGGGTTTTGCCACTGCTATGACACATCCAGATGTCTGCGGTTGGAGTTATATTTCCATTGTTCCAAGTCTATTATTATTTTTCTTTTTTATTTGTTTCTTAAAACTACATTGCAGACTGCTGGTCGATGTCTTAGATGTTCTGCATAATGTTGATTTATACTTGTGAATTGTTTCAACATTGTAACGCAATGATAAAACACGTAAGTGCTAAATTGTCCGCTTAACATACTCCCACAAACTCTACTGTTGGTTATTTTATAAATGGTGCAGTTACTCTATGCACGTAACTGTCGTAATTATGAGTAATTACAGAAAATCATTATGGATTGTACTGTACATTCATATTATTTCTTTATTCCTTCAATTTTATTATATCACTAAAGTTTTCGCCTCTTTCTGGCGAAGTTTTCTGCTTTTCATCTTCTCAAAAGATTAATGTTTTCTGACGAGCAAAGTGTTCAATAGTAAATCACTGGACTTGCATTTGAAGAACCTGGGTTCAAATCCCGGTGTCTTACGCCAATCTGATCAGTCTTTTTAATGACTTTATCGTTTTTTCATAGTTATTTAAAACTTAAATAATGGAATAGTTTCAATTTTCACTACGAAAGATACCGATGTTTCGCAATATCTCAATCTCTACTAATTCAATGTACCGCTCTAGACACAGTCAATAGCATTTTTTTTTTTTAATTAATTTACGTAAGTTATAGATACGGAAATAACATTTGGAGCTCCCTTATTGTATAAGTTTTGCTTACAACACACTGCGCATGTATCGTAATCAAGAGCCCTTGTATATTTATATGCTACTTCTGGACAGTCGTGCCACATACAGGTGGACTCTCTCATAAAGACTTGCTCCAAATTTTAATTCCGTATCTGTACACAGATATCGTTTACACCAAAAACTTTTGTCTAGAGAAGCTTTCAATGAAAGGTACAATAATTCTGCATGGAATATATGTTTCAGAAGAAATTACACTCTTCATGTTCTTCATTTCTGCAACGACTGTGGTTTCGTTAACGATATTTGTAAATATTTGTATGCTCTAATTATTTGTTAGAAGTGTGTTCGTTTGGAGTTAGAACATAAATAATGACTTCTCTGGCAAACATTTTAGAGACATCTCATTTTATTTATCATTTACATTATGTAAGAACAAAAAGTAAAACATTATAGCCTTCAAGTAAATCGCCAACATCTTATTTTCAGATAGACTTTCCTTTAATAAAATTTTATCTTTGTCCTCTCTTAGTTTTGGTCCTAATGTAAACATTAACCACGTGCAAGTGACCGCAAGACTATTCAAAGAAAAGTAGAACCACAATATTGTGTAACAGTATATCGGTCCGATGTGTACAGGTCTGGATTTTGGCGGATGGGTACAATTTTTTTTCTTTACAACGCAACGGGAGTCATTCTAGAAGTGAACCGAGTATACAGAAACATTATTGTTAAAAGTCATAACAGCGTCAGTAACACTAGTGCTGTCATTACCGATGATGAGAATGTATACCAGTACATCAAATGTTTCACTTCCATTTTGATTCACTTTGTACTAATTACAATGTGTTACACACTAAGATTTCGTGAAGTAAATTAACAATGAATCTATTAATTTAATATTTGTCACACCTACACAAAATATGGCGAAATAATTTTTCTGCTCTTCAAACAGTGCAAACCAGCAAATAATATTTATGAATGGCAATCCTACAAACCACCAAATAAACCAATTGTTTAGGCTAAATATCCCCGGTAGAATGAAATTCCAACTTATTAATTTTTCTTAATCCTACTAAATATCTAATAATCACACCAAATTTCAATCCTACAAAGCTGTCTCTCCGCTCGTCAATTCAAATCCCAAAACATCAATTCTTGTAAGTAACCTTACCATTATCAAATACCTTGGAGCAACAGTAACAAATATAAACGACACTCGGCAGGAAATTAAACGCAGAATAAATATGGGAAATTCCCGTTATTATTCGGTTGAGAAGCTTTTATCATCCAGTATGCTCTCAAAAACGTTTAAAGTTAGAATTTATAAAACAGTTATATTACCGGTTGTTTTGTATGGTTGTGAAACTTAGACTCTGACTTTGAGGAACAAAGGTTAAGGGTGATTGAGAATAAGGTGCTTAGAAAAATATTTGGGGCTAAGTGGGATGAAGTTACAGGAGAATGGAGAAAGTTACACAACGCAGAACTGCACGCATGGTATTCTTCACCTGACATAATTAGGAACATTAAATCCAGACGTTTGAAATGGGCAGGGCATGTACTGTTCTCCAAACAGGAGATCAACCGTGAAAGGAATGTGCTTACTATTGTCTCATCTATTGGAACGAAGTAGATAAATAATATTACCGTTATAACGCCAGTTTAAAAACCATGCGCTCTCCTGCATATGTTATTTCCTGTATGAAGAGATTAAAAGACCAGGAGATTAACTGTGATTTAATTTTGTAACTAGAGTAGTATCAATAAGTCTGTATCAATGTTATAGATTGTGCTGTGAGAGCTAGCCAATAGATACGAGTACCCACGTGTGTGACCTTATGACATCAACATTCATTCACAGCATTACCCCCCTTCGTCTCATCCGGCGGAGACTTTCTCGTGGTTGAAGCACAGCAGCACGTATGGAAATGCATACAGAGTGTCAGTTGGGAGACCGGAGGGAAAAGACATTTGGGGAGGCCGAGATGTAGATGGGAGAATAATATTAAAATGGATTTGAGGGAGGTGGGTTATGATGGTAGAGACTGGATTAATATTGCTCAGGATAGGGACCGATGGCTGGCTTATGTGAGGACGGCAATGAACCTCCGGATTCTCTAAAAGCCATAAGTAAGTAGGAAAACTTACCAAATGTCAATCCTACCAACCATAAAATAGATCAATTTTATTATGAAATGAAATTAAGTCGCTCAAACCAACTCTCCGTCCGTGTATTCGAAATCGAATCTCAAAAATCCATGAGTATTTCTAAATTATTTGCATCCTTATGTATTATTTATTCTTTAGAACAAATATCAGTCTACAAAATGCAAGTAACCACAAGGACCCTGAATTCCAGAAGACAGTGAAAACTGGAAATTTAAACACGGGCTTACATAATATTTTAAAAGCGTTTTAAAAGCACATCAGATTCAAGCCAATTATAACCCTATTCAACCACCCGTGGAATAAAAAAATCCAACCTCAAGAATTCTGTTTTTCTTATTTGTTTGTATCCGAGTAATAGGCCTACAAATTACAATAAACTTCGAATGCTTACGCAAAATGCATGCTGCATGTAACATTTCGGAACAATTTTAGAATAGAAATTCAGTGACGATTACACACCGATCAATTTAAATGTGCAGGTATTATAGTAAATATAAAACTTTTCGGGCAAAAAATATTTTGAATTATTACTATTTTCACTTAGCATATGCTATTTTTCTAATGTATACTTTGATTAAGGTTCAATGAACACAAAAAAATTTTTTTTCACTTTATATTTATAAAAATTGAGAACACTACACGTTTCCATTTCTCTAAAGTTATATGATTTAGTAAAACTATTTTCCTCAGCAATAGAGACTTAAATTTCATCCAGGAAAATTTTTAAACGACTTTCGCTAGGTCTATATGCTTTAAAATGAACTCATTGGCATTATATCTATACTATTATAGTTGTACTCATTTTAATACCATAATTTGCAGTCCATTAATTCATATTTTTGTATGTATTGCGTTACTATTTTTGCACATCTATTGGGCTTTAGTGATTAAATACAATAGTTTAATGTTTTACAAATTTTACTGAAATAAAACAAAAATTATATTGTCAATGTTTTGTCACTTGTTACATATTCACAAATATGAAATCTGAAGACTGTTTTTGCCCATAACTGTACTACTGCTGTTGGAAAGGTATTTGCTGTATTTTTAATTGTCTCTACTTGCGCTAGAAATCTTAAAGTTCTTAATTTCTCTTTTATAAAATGACACTTTCTTTTAAGCTGATGTCACTATTACTGTTTAAACGCATTCAGCGAAGAGAAACTAACAAAAGATGACGCTGCATTCTTTTGAAAAGCTAAAATATAACTATACGTCTAGTGAAATTGTATTACTTTATCTTCAATTGTTCGACGATAAACAAATTCAAGTAGTATGATAAAATCTACTGTGATGTCAATTTTAGCCGATTATACTCGTACAGACAAAACACTAGAAAAGAGTTCACCGATCCTTCAAGCTGAAACATTTTCATTTACGACTAAGCAGCCAATGACTCAAGAGACTAATATTAAATATAATTTCATTATTTAATGACTAGACAATAAGTCTGAAGATATTCTCTAAGAAGCAGATAATTTAATTGTTTATAGAGCGGTAAATTGATAAACAAAAATTAGAGATTTCCTTGTAATAGAGTACACCGAAAATGTGTATAAGTGTATAATAAATATTATGTGACACACACACGCACTCACGCACACTTAAACAGACTCAAACTGAGGGACAACCCGTCGTGTACGTGTGGAGCAGAGGAACAGACCGTCGACCACCTCCTTTACGAGTTCCCGAAAATGGACAAAGAAAGACTAGCGTTCCAGCGGGAAATGTTATGAAAAACTGGCAAGTGGATTTTCACAAAACAAACTAATGCAAGAACAGGAGCATTCATTCATAAATTACGTCAATGCTATAAATTTAGAAGAGTAAACTTAGGATAATTTAATCTAGGATAGATAAGATTAGACATTAGATATAGTGAAAGACTCAGATTTTCACAACAAAATAACAAACCTACATACGCAAGAGAGTGACAGAGACGAGGCGTAATGTATTATATTGTAAATATTCAGCTAGTAGGGTATGTAGTAATACTTTTATTGTAATGGGACATGCTGTTCAACTAATATAAAAATACATACATACATACACATATCATTTAATCAAGTTCGCGAACAGTATAGATCTCGACAAACTATAATAAATAATGGACAGTAATTTGGAACTATAAATCAAATAATTATTAAATAAATTATTTATTCATTTATTCATTTATTCATTTATTCATTTATTCATTTATTCATTTATTCATTTATTCATTTATTCATTTATTTATTTATAATAAAAGCAAGATAAGAATATTATATAATTAGCAAGATTATGGCAGCAAGTAAAGCCAATAAAGCAACGTTGTTGACAATAGAACCTATTTAAGATAAGAATTAATAATATCAAGCAGAAACGTCTCTCAATGTATAAGGTCATTAAGCAACCAGCTATACTTAGCTTTGATTATGACCAACTATGGTAGGAATAGGATAGATATTGCTGATTAAAAAATACATACATGACATACATAGCATGTATGATCTCTTTCATTCGCGCTTTCGGTAGGAATACACTTACGAGAAAACAGAGTCAGTTTACATGAACAGAATGTTTTACAGAAAATTCTTCTCAGTAGTACCGACCTATTCAGAATGTAGAGAGATTTATCGGATTGTTTTAGGAGAAAAACGGGAAGGGCGATGACGACGGGTTCTAACAGAAGCTAAGACACATGAAATTGAAAGTTCCTTCTCCCGATTTTGCATCGGGACTTGTACGTGTGAGGAGATAGAAATATGTTGTACAGGCATGGAAAGAAAAAATGACCGGCTTAGAAACTTCTCCATAGCGGCTATGCAGTACCGATGTATCGAAATTTTGCATCATACTACCTTCATGATTCCACTCACCGTTTTTCCTCCCAGGCCTTTAGAACGAACCTACCCCTATTCTGCCCTTATGTTTCTAATTTAGATAACGATATCTTACAAAACTTCCAATTATGCAAGAAATTAATTTTCAGGTCCCCACGATTTTCACTGCGCATACATGTGGACAGGACATTGGTATAATGTTTGACTATCTTCGGAACACAAGTTAGTCTGTTCTATGAAACAAAAGTTACCTTGTGCATTCCTCACTTATTACTTGATTTGTTTTTAAATTTGTATTCTGACGTGATATTAATTTTATTTCACTATCACTGTCGATCACATTTTGAATATATTGAGTCTCATCAATATGACAGTTTACTGATCTTAATATTAGAGGAGGAAAATTCGCTTCGGCATCGGGGATCGAACTCTAGTCCTTGGTTCTATTGTCCGCGCAACTTATCTAGGCACTTGGGTTCCCTAGTGCTCTCTCGCTGTCCCTCTCCTTCCCTCTCCCGCAACGCTACAGCTACAAGCACCTCGCTACACCCCGCTTCCCCGCTCTTTTAGCTGCCCAGATAAGTTGCGCGAACAGTACTGTACGTACCAAGCGCTCTAACCATCGAGCTACGTCGAAGCTCGAATCGAATCGAATCCCTCTCTTCCACAAAGGGAAAAACATTATACTGTATCACCACATTTTTAATACCTCCACTGCATGAATTTTAACTTGGCATTAAGTTATATTTTTACAATGCGTAATGGCACCATACCTTTCCCTTCTTTTGCCCATGCAATTCCACGTATCACGTCACTTAATCGGATTCTTGGCATTGACCAACTGGTCAGTTCGTAACTACACATTTTTAAATTTCAATAATCAACATCGATCTTA
Source organism: Periplaneta americana (assembly GCF_040183065.1). Lineage (NCBI taxonomy): Eukaryota > Metazoa > Arthropoda > Insecta > Blattodea > Blattidae > Periplaneta > Periplaneta americana. The sequence goes on from NC_091128.1 coordinate 104,060,393, forward strand.
ATTATAAGTTGTTAGTTTAACAAGTTTTAACGTTTCATTATATTTTATGCGAGTGTTAAAAGCTTTGTGCATCAAGAAATAAAAATGGTGAGTCTACGAATATGGAATATTCGTTATTATATCAGCATTATTTCTGCTTCTATATACATTAGCCTGTTACAACACAGTCATCTTGTGCTGAAACGATCACTTAAATCTAGTAACTGAGTTCTTAGCCTACAGTAGTAGAACTTCACTAACTGGGGGAAAATAAGTCTTAATCGGTGAAAGTCTGAATTATAGAGAATTTACTGGAACAAGATTATTTGGACAATTGAAGAAAAATAATTATTATATTCTAGTTTCCTCAATTACTTAGTGTTTTTAATCGTTCTATTTTACGAACATATAGGACACAAAACATTAATTTAGAAAAAGAGCAAGTCTGTAGTTCTTTAGCCCAAGTTAATTCCTGCACAGTACGTATATAGGCTACTGTAACTAGATTTTACGAACACATGGAACAAAAAAACATCAATTAAAAAAGAACGATGTTGAAGTTCTTTAGTCCAAATCAATTACTACACAAAGTACTAGCTTTGGAATTTTTAGACCGTGATTTAAACAAAGAGTTGACTGTTGTTTGAGTCTGTTTGCGTTGCTGTTCTTTATGTATACATCATGACACATTTCTTTTAAGGCAAGTTAAAATTTCTGATAGTTCGAATTACAGTTGATAATAGTCTATTTAGGTTCAAGTTCGTAAAGATTATCTTTTTTTTTTGCACGAGTAAAGTTTGTGAAACGAGCTGGAGAGGTTATAAGATCAAGATTTCACGGCGGTCTAAACTCAGAACCGTTAAGAAATAAGTAACCATGGAATCACAGCCCGTTTTATTTATGATCACGATTTCATGGCCGTCTAAACCGGCTATATAACAGGATTGAATGAATCTGTACATGAAATTGTTTTTGTCTGTTTTCTAAATGTAATAGTTGCAAAAATCTGTTTTCACTTAACTTAGAAATGTGAAAAATATGGAGTTTCTATATTTAATTATTGAAATCCTCCAAGGGCTTTGAAGTTTCATAAAATTATATATTTGTTTGTCTCTTTGTATATTTGTTCTGTTATTTTGCTTTTCATTATATAGCTAGTAAATTGCTGTAAAATCACATATTTAAATTTTATTTGGAAGACTCTAAATTGGGGTTGCAGTATATAGTATTGATCATGGTAAGTACGAATCAGTTGTAATGTTCTTGTATGACTGACTGTCGGAATAGATGCCTTTACCCTGAAATCTCTGTAACAGTAGGTCCTTTTGATTTGAAGTCAGGTTTTAATTTATTTTTGTCCCATAGATATTTCATTACGTCATGATATGTGGGTAATTGTGATAGGTTCAGATCTTCCGGCATTACGAATACAGGGCAGAAGGTCAAATATCTTGTCTTAGAGCCATTGTTCTGATTTAAATACCTTGCAACATAAGACGAATGAATTTCCAATAATTATATTAGTTATATCATACCTAAGTTTTATAATTATGTCCAAGTTTCTTATAAATTGAAGTTTCTGTGACGCTTCAAGATGAAATAATAGAGGACCAAAATATGCAGTCTTTTAACATGCATTTTTTTTTTTTTTTTTTTTTACATTTTTCTGATATGTTCAGATTAAACCACTGGAGAATGTTCTCTCGCTAAAAAAAAAAAAAATCTGAACTCCAAATTCTGTGAAAATTTCTAAATATGATGGTCTTAGGGCACCTCTAAATATTAAGCTAGAGAAAAAATATTTTGCATTGTTCTTTATGGTATCATCCTACAACGTATCCCTGGTATTACATTTTGATTCCATAAACTTAATATTTTCATTCCATCCTACAAAGCGATTAGGAAAAATTGAATGCTATAGCCTACCTTGTTGCAATGAGTAGGCTACTATAGATGTAACTTCAAAATAATACGGACTAAAATGTAAATATGAATAACAAATTTAACACTTATTTGTGTTACGTGTAATATTTACGTCATGAAATATCGAAGTATTCCTATTGATTGAAATTTGTACATTGTTATTACTTTTTTTTTTCTTTACACACTAGTGTTTTAAAGGCTCATTATATGTACTGATAGGTAACGGCGAGTAAAATGCAACTTTACGCACTGTCTTAGAAAAATTCAAATAATGTGTATATGAATATCATGTTCCATAATTTGAATTTAGTACATTTTTCACTCTCTGCAATCACTTCTGTCTTTAGTGTGTGGAATAGTAATTTTCAAGAGTATTTTGTAAAATAAAGCAGCTGTTCGAATTACCGCGAATTCCGAATTAGCCGTCCTTGATCTTCAAATGTTTAATGGCAGAGCACATAAATCCAAGTCGCTTGTCAATCTCATTGTGTAAGCTGATGGACGCCCAACATATTCACTGGTGTCTGTATACATGCACACGGAGTGGCTGGGGGAGGAGAAAAGATAACAGCAGTGAATGACAACAAACTGAAACACAATGAAAATTAGTTCACCAACCGCGAGTCGGTCCCCCTCCTCTGGATCCTGATGCAGCTTCCTGTGGTACCACGCCCCTAGATCCCTCCTCCCCCATCTTTAAATTACGTCAGATTTCAACATACAATAGAAACACAAAAATAAAGAAGTGAGGCATCGTGTATATATAGACTTCCGCTTTTTACTTTTTAACAAAATTCCTGGAAGTATTATCCATCACAATTGCCTCATAGTTTTTTTAGTACCTCAGGTAATGAATATGCGAACTTGTTTTAATTTGCGTTGGTCACACCGAAGTGGTTCGCATTTACACCCATTGTTATGATGGTAATGCTGGTACGAATTATTATGGTAGTAATGGTAGTAACATCTAAGCCAGTCAATCTAAGGTCACGCGAATTGAAGTCGATTCTTGACCTCATTCACAACTCGTTTTCAGAGAAATCTTATTTACCCCTCCCTCATAGGCGGAGAGAGAACCGTTTCCTTTGGGGGGGGGGGCAAAGCAAAACCATAGAATCCCCATATAACGGGGTTATGTGGGATATCATTTACCTCCTCCCCCCGTTATAGCTTGACCGTGTACAATATATCGGAATATGATCATTTAATAAAGATAATTTTCGGGGGCATGTTTCTTACAGTGTTACATCCACATCCGCGATGTTTCGGACAGAATTGTATAGGGATTGAACTGTAGATCTACTACAAATTATAACAGGGCATAACTTAAAACAATCTCCCTCTTTTTCTTTCTCGTGCAGAAACACATGCATATATCAATGACACAATGAGACGATTCTGTCCGACACCGAGATGGGTATCCGGTGTGGCTTGGTGGATAAAGCATCAGCACGTAGAGCAGAAAACCCGGGTTCAAATCCCGGTGCCGGAGAGAATTTTTCTCCGTTCCATTACTCTTTCATCGTATGATGACGCAGAATATCTGCATGGAAATATCATATGTACTTCGGTACATTAAAATAACATCTACGTATCAGTGCTAACAAACTTTTTTTATCTGAAGCTTAACTTCCTGAAGATTTCATATGAAATGTAAATTCTAATTATTTTATTTAATCTCTCGTCTTTAAGTTTACAGATTATACCGGGATCACTTTTTTTTTTTCACCGTTGTGCAATATGTTATTCATATTTCTCCAAGTGACGGCCAGAACACCTGCAGACTTCTGACACATAAGTTCAGGCTGTTACAAAAGAAACAAAACAATGCTTTTATTCCTCAGTGAGGTATAAAAATTCTTGAAATTTAAAATAAATATCATAGTCCAGACACAAGATCTGAAGACACCAATTTGTTAATTTAAGCACAGAAACTTAATCATACCAAGAAAAATCTTTTAAATTCAATATTTTCTAAGGTTAAAAGAAAAAGAAGAGTTCAGACAAGTTTGGGGAGGGGGGAAGTGCCCCCCCACCCCCATAACTCCTCGCTCCATTCAGCCAGTTGAATGAAGCTGTCCTAGACAGAGTCTCATTTTATGCCATTTTCCTTCCAAAGTAGGATAACTATGGAGTTATTCTTCGAAGACGTTATACATATACGGTATACCTTCAGCTAAAAAGATACTACGCTCAACTTCTTGCATTAACGTAAGAATTATTCTTAAAAAGAATAAACTTGGTAAAACGATGTCAAAAGCTATCTCGAGTAAAATCCATTATTAAAATCTAAGATAAGGAGCTAGGGAAAAAGAGCTAACATGCTTTCATAATCTCAGCCCTCCATATCCCTATATTAAATAAATTCAGTATAATAATACAATACATTGTTGAGAAGGGTCTACGTCCAGTCTTTTTATATATACATAAGCATTACAATAGTTGTCTTGCACTGGGCTAAAATTAGCCATTATTTATGAGTGGGATGTTAATGACTAGGACACGAACATATAGCGAAAGTGTCAATTTCTCATGAACACAAAGGACTTTTAGCCACGTGTAATATAAGTCTATGACGTTTTATCTAATCCTAGTAGCCTACTTATTGTAATTTATTTTCCTTCTTATAGTACAGCTGTCAAAAAGAAAAAGTGGCCGCTCTCTAGAATCTAAGTTCCCTCCGGGTATCTTCGCTACAATTCGGAGACAGGCGATGTTACATGTTGTTGGACCACGTTGCCTAATATCTGCAGTTCTAATGAAAGTGTTCTGTGTGTTGCTGGTGTAGCGTAATGGTAGCGTTTCGGGCTGGTATTCGTGAGGTCGTGCATTCGAACTCAACCTACTGCATTTTATGTTTTTTTTTTTTGTTTCTAAGAGAGAGAGAGAAAGAGAGAGAGAATATAGTTGCTACTGTAGGCCTATCTTTTATGACTGTTTTAGTAATTAACATCAGCTTAATGAATGTATTATGCCATGACTATCATTATTTATTATGACATTATGGCTGAAAATAGAAAGAAAGGAGGACTTTATTCTCAACAAAAATATCTTTCGTGACAAAACGAATTTGCTGGCGTCTGCCTTAGAAAATTCAAACAATTAAATATTCAAAGAACAAAAGAAAAAGCCACGAATCAATATTTATTCCATATTCCTCCCATCTCGATCACATCTTGCAGTCGAGTGGGCATGGAATATACTAGTCTTTTAAAATAGTGACTATTTTCAGCCACGGCATCTCAGGCATCCTGGACGAGCTTCCATAAATTATCAGAACGTCTTGGAGGCAGATACGGCCAATTTTTCCGCATATGCCTCTTTATTTGTGCCTCCGTAACTCAGTCGGGTGAACATCGAAATTTAGATGCCAACGTCTCAGGTTCAAATCATCGTCACTCCTTTTCATTTTATAGTGTTTCAGAGTAGTATAATGTAATAATATACAAGTAGTAAGAAACAACTAACACTAGTATTATGCAATTGTATTGTTCCAAATCTAACATTAAATTTAAGATTTATATCGCTAAAGAACGATAACAGAATAAAGGCTAAATGATAACTTCAATATTATTTATATCGCTGAAGAACGAGAACAGAATATAAATTATAACTTCAATATTTTTATATCACTAAAGAACGATAACAATATAAACAATGGGTCTACCTTACCGTGCCACTGCCGTCCTCTGTACTGTAGTTACCATTCAGTAGTTGGCGTTGACATCAAGATTTCCCGCAGACTCCGTAACACGCATCCTTCGGAAGAGAAGTGAAACCGGAAATTCTATTTCGTTCTTTCACAACGTGTTTGGGAACTTTGGTTCTGAAAAATAAAGAAATAAATTTACATACTTTAGGAAATCTTAAATAAAGTAGGCTATTGTGAAGTAAGTTTTTTCCTTTACGCGCCACGAATAAGTATGGAGAGACAGGCGTGGAGATGGGGGTCGGCACTAGAAAGTGGTGGTGGTGGTGGTGGTGGTGGTGGTGGTGGTGGTGGTGGTGGTGGTGTCAGCACCAGGATTCGATCATTATTTTATCCCCGAGAAAGATCGGTACTCAGATTAACAGCTGAGTAGACCCTGAGGCTGTTCTGAAAGTTTGGTAACAAAAAAAAATACCGACATCACCCGAGATCGATGAAGAGACTTTTCAGTTCATATCCAGTTGTTTTATCAACTCAACTACCCAGCTGCCAAATGATTCTAGCTAAATTTCAGACGAATACTTATGATCACATTTATGGAAAGGTATATGAGCTCCTGTGAAGCAACAAGAAAGTGGCCCTAAATAGTGACAATACTAATTAAAATTATTAGCCTACTAAACATTTAAAATACTCCTTGTTAAACTTTCTGGGCTATTCTTCAATTCATCATTCTATTTTAGTGAATTAATAAATTTATTCTCCATTCTTTTATATTTTAGGGTGAAATTTGTAATGCATTTTAATTCCAACTCCCCCCCCCCCTTTTAAATTTCCCATTATACGAAATATAAGCAAAAAATATTCTTATGCTGTAAACGAAGCCTTTAATTAAAAAAGGAGCCCCTTCTGTAGACCTCTGGGAAAATAACGAAGAGACTAGTGAAATGCTTTGTGTGGAGTGTGGCATTATATGGGGCAAAAACATAGATATTACGACAAAGTGAAGAGAAACGAATAGAAGCATTTGAAATATGGATACCGGTATGGAGAAGAATGGAGCGTGTGAAATGGACAGACAGAATAAGAAATGAAGCTATGCTAGAAAGAGTGGGTGAAGAAAGAGTAATGCTGAAACTATCAGAAAAAGAAATTGGCTCGGCCACTGGCTGAGAAGAAACTCTACTGAAGGATGCATTGGAAATAATAATAATAATAATAATAATAATAATAATAATAATAATAATATTTATCTCTATTGGCAGAGTTAAGGCCATAGGGTCTTCTCTTACATTCTACCAGGTCACGGTGAACGGAAGAAAAGTTCGGGTAGAAGAAGATATCAGATGATAAACGACATTAAGATACGTGGATCATATGCGGAGGCTAAGAGTACAGCAGAAAATAGGAAAAATTGGAAAATGCTAGGTTTGCAGTGAAAGACGCCCTTGGGCAGAACACTACGAATGCATGAATGAATGCTGTAAACAAAAACGATTTCAGTATTTTTAAGAAAAAGTTCCCAGTACATCACATGCTTAAAATGATTTTCGGTATAGTCTACGTAAGCAACAATTTTTTCTTGTATTACTGAACGAATTACTTTTTTCAACTTTAGTCTCTACGAGTAAATTCAAATAGAAGTAACGTAGGCTTGTAATGGCATACCATTTTACCAAAATTATTTACACAGTTATTTCTGAAACAAACTCGTAACAATTCGAGGCCTGAAAGATTAATACGAGTATCACACTATGATTTCTCAGAAGTAACGCATTCCTACTAGTTACAAAAATAGAGCAAAACGAAAATATTGTATGCCTCTGTAAAGACTAACTTTCTATAAACTATGACGCAAGTCTACTATCGAGAATAGTTCCTCCCTGCAGGAACATTAATACAAGCCACTAGATACGAAGAACCATTCCGCGTTACTCAAAGATTTGGCTAGTTTATTAATATAGTCTGCTCCTTGCGCTTGGCGACGAAATCTCTTCTTTACTTTACATCATCTTCAACATTTTTATTATGCTGCTGCTTTATGAATCACTAATAGTGTATCTTACCATTTCAGACATTTTGAATACAGATTATTTTTAAACATGGAAATTATATTACAAGTTACAATTTAGGAATAATAATTTTATGTCAATTTGCGTAGAAGTAATAAAATTACCTACTTTAGACTTCCGACTTGTAAACGAAGCAACATACTAGGCCTATTAATTTTACGTACTACACATTAAATAATTCTTTGAAATCCACAACTTCTCAACCGTATAATCTTATTTGAGTTCATGGTAAATGAATTACACCTAAAATACTACAAATTCAATGACAAATTGTCCAGTAGTGGCAAAAAAAAAACCGGACCGACCCTTGTAGATGATTTCAGAGCCTTGTTCACGCCAGAGCACGATAGACTGGTAACTAAGACTTTCGTGGTTCGAATCCTGCCTTGGAAAGAACCTTTTTTTTTGTTCCTTATTCAAATTTATTCCCAATACTTTTCAATTGCTGGTAAAATTCATGTTCTGGGAATAATAAGTTAATTAAGTAGTAAAATATCGCTACAAACGAAAAGTATTGGGAATAAATTTGAATAAGGAATAAAAAAAGTTTCCTTCCCAGGCAGGATTCGAACCACGAAAGTCTTAGTTACCAGTCTATTGTGATCTGAGTGAATAAGGCTCTGAAATCGGCTACAAGGGTCGGTCCGGATTTTTTGCCACTACTGTACACTTTTTTTTTCACGGAATTGAATATTGGATAGTAAGATAGAAAAATTACAGTATACAGTCCTCCGAAATTAAATTATTACGATCATTAGGAATGTTCACGACTATGATCTTATAAATGGCGAAATATAAGGAGAATTAAAAATTGAGTCCCAATCAACAAAATGTACAAAAAAAATGGCAATATCGACCATTAACTTTCGAATTCTTAATGAGGCTGCAGAGCAAGTGGACAGCTTCAAATACTTGGGATGTACTATAAGCAGTAACATGAGCTGCCGCCAGGAACTGAAAAGGAGGATAGCAATGGCAAATGAAGCTTTTAATAGAAAAAGAAGTATCTTCTACGGACCTCTGGAGAAAGAACTAAAGAAGATACTAGTGAAGTGCTTTATGACGAAATGAAGAGAAACGAATAGAAGCATTTGAAATTTGGATATAGAGGAGAATAGAGCGTGTGAAGTGGACAGACAGAATAAGAAATGAAGCTGTGTAGAAAGAGTGGTTGAAGACAGAATAATGTTGAAACTGATCAAAAAGAGAAAAAAGAATTGGTTGGGTCATTGGCTGAGAAGAAATTGCCTACTGAATGATGCACTGGAAGAAATGGTGAACGGGAGAAGAGTTCGGGGCAGAAAAAGATATCAGATGATAGAAGACATTAAGATATGTAGATCATATGCGGAGACTAAGAAGGCAGAAAATAGGAAAGAATGGAGAATGCTGGGTTTATATGTATGTATGTATGTATGTATGTATGTATGTATGTATGTATGTATGTATGTATGTATGTATGTATGTATGTATGTATGTATGTATGTATGTATGTATGTATGTATGTATGTATGTATGTATGTACGTACATCAACTATTAGGAAGAAGGAATATGGGACGACCTTGAAAGCATGAAATACAGACATGGGACAGGTCATATGGTCTAATCCACAAAGACGATTATATGTAGGTCTATGGGGTATATTTCAGTCTGGCGGGCCCTGGCGACGCCGAAGTACTTTTCGAGGCCGGGCAGCATTAGGACACTTCTGATTTTCATATTATCGTGTAAATTCTGCATTTATAAAAGTAATGTTTTATTCATATAGTATTTAAACAATGCCATAGTGAAGTCCACTCTCCAGATATGACAACGTCTTTAACTTTGCTATCAGGAAATTCCTTCAAATTTGTTTGCCATACAGAAAACAATCTTTCTGATCTAACAGAATGACCCAGTAGCTTATGCTTTGAAATCTCAGAGCCAGTGCACTTTTCTTTCTAGAAATACACAACTGGTCCAATGTATAGCCTATCTTCTGAAAACATGTTTAGAATATTTCTGACGTAGGGTATGCTTAAAACACAAAGAATTGCGTGTCATCTACATATTTATTTTGTCTAGTTACGTAACCTCGGCCTAACAAAAACTTCATTTTTTCTTGCATCTGTTCTCATCCATAAAATAACACTGCTGTAATCATTGTTACTTATTTCACTGTAGATGTTTTGAAATGCCCATAATTTGACAGTATCGTCAGCATAATGTAACATCAAAACCTGAATAGGTACTTATTCTATTGTGCAAAATCTGTCTTTTCGCTCAATAGTTCTTTCAAATGTAAGATCAGATTGACGTGCCAATTTTATAGCTCACCTTACAGCATTTTTTATCATTCACATAAAACTGCTGTAGGAATTTCTTGTTTGCATATTCATGGTTCAATTTGTGGCAATAAGAACGTTGAAAGTATTGTGGTTACATAGATAAAATTCATAAATAAATCATTCCTATCATCTGCTCGTAAATCAGTCAGCCGTTGCATTGAGTTTCTTATTTAAAAATCGAATGTCCAAAATTTAAGTGTTCTCTTTCTCTTGGTACGATCATTTTCTATTAAATTACATCATTAAAAAGATACAGCGCTAACAAGAAGTTTTCTTCGTGGGGCCCATGCTGCGCTGTACAAACAGGTTGGATCAATTACGATTGTTCTTACACCTTCCTTTGTTTGCGACTATTTTGTTCTGTGATAACATACGAGTAATTGCAAATTTTTGCGAACTTCATTCGCACGATCTTTTTGGTTGATATGCAGCTTTAGCCTGTAAAATTTGTTACAGTGAGATGGTACCATCACGATCCGAGTCGAAGAATTTGTCATGGGACTATTTGAGATTCGTCTTACAGTTAAATCCTAAAAATCAGGTAACCACTCCGAGCAGAATTCGAATTCATACCCGAGAGCAGCTGTTCGTCCGAGTGGTTATGTCGCAAGGTCAGCGAAACGGGGGAATCACGTGACAATTAGCTAACGGAGCCCTTTTCTTTAATTATTTTAAACTGTTGTAAGAGTATAATATTACGTAGAGGTCCAATTCCGAAGAGCAAATATTTTTAGAAAGTAGAGACGCCAGCAGAAACGAGTGGGGAAAACCGAGATGTTTATTTAAATTGAGATAAAACCTATAAGAAAAAGTAATAATTTATGAACTAATGTAATTCAATTCAGTCTATGTGCAGTACGTAAAGAATTATAATTAAGTTGAGATAGCTAATTGGTTAAAATGACAAAAATTAATTTGGAATATATGTATTTATTCACACTGCAAATGGGTATATACTCGGTGGCAGTGGTAACTAATTACACTCAATAATGACAATTAATAATAAACATAACTAATAAAAAACAATAACAATAATAATAATAGTAATAATAGTAATAATAATAATAATAGTAATAATAATAATAACAATAACAATAATAATAATAATAATAATAATAACAATAATAGTAATAATAATAATAATAATAGTAAAGCGATCGGTTTGGAAGTAAATCCCGAAAAGACAATGTATATGATTATGTCTCGTGACCAGAATATTGTACGAAATGGAAATATAAAAATTGGAGATTTATCCTTCGAAGAGGTCGAAAAATTCAAATATTTTGGAGCAACAGTAACAAATATAAATGACACTCGGGAGGAAATTAAACGCAGAATAAATAAGGGAAATGCGTGTTATTATTCGGTTGAGAAGCTTTTACCATCCAGTCTGCTGTCAAAAAATCTGAAAGTTAGAATTTATAAAACAGTTATATTATCGGTTCTTCTGTATGGTTGTGAAACTTGGACTCTCACTCTGAGAGAGGAAAAAAGGTTAAGGGTGTTTGAGAATAAGGTGCTTAGGAAAATATTTGGGGCTAAGCGGGATGAAGTTACAGGAGTATGGAGAAAGTTACACAACGCAGAACTGCACGCATTGTATTCTTCACCTGACATAATTAGGAACATTAAATCCAGACGTTTGAGATGGGCAGGGCATGTAGCACGTATGGGCGAATCCAGAAATGCATATAGAGTGTTAGTTGGGAGACCGGAGAGAAAAAGACCTTTAGGGAGGCCGAGACGTAGATGGGAGGATAATATTACAATGGATTTGAGGGAGGTGGGATATGATGATAGAGACTGGATTGGTCTTACACAGGATAGGGACCGATGGCGGGCTTATGTGAGGGCGGCAATGAACCTTCGAGTTCCTTAAAAGCCATTTGTAAGTAAGTAATAATAGTAATAATAACAATAATAATAATAAAATAATAATAACAAGGAGCATCCTAAATTAAAGGAAGCATGGTCACTTAAAATAACATTTAAAGTAAATCTAATTTGTATCTTAACCCTAACTTCGAACTAAGACCCACGAGTGTGACAGGTTCATACCTGCACAAGTATCTTTCGGCACTACACTTATTTCGCTGTCAACTCACTCACTGCACTGATTCCACCTGATTTCACTAACACTTCTAACCATTTCACTGTTCAAATACTTTGCACAGCCACTTCACTGACACTACACACTTCCTCACTGATAGAACACTTCAAATAACAAGATATCAATTACACCCTTTAAATAATGTGTATAATATACTACTGTCTTCTTTCCCTCAATTTATATGAGTGGTCGTTCCTTGAAGAGTAATTTGACGGCTGCAACCTATTTTTTATTTCTCTCCAGGCATGCTCACCTCTGAAGAAGAATAGAAGTTTACTAGAACTATGTTATAGGGAGCAAAATATAAATTTAAAATATAATGATATAATGAGAATATTAATGTAATGAGATTTTGTCAGAGGTTTTGTATTCCATTTAAAGAAATTAATGGTAATAATAACAATGGACATGTTAGTTTCAATATAAGTAACAAATATTAATCAGTAATTAATCTGTTAAGCAAGAATTTACATAACTACTTGGACAGAGAGTACGCAGTACCGAGTAAAGTTCCCTAATCCCTAACTACGTACGCAGTGACAGCTTAACATGACCTATGCGTTGTAGTAATTGAATGTTTCATAACATCCTAAATTGTTAGCTTATTAGAAAGTGAAATTACACAGCAGTAATGGAGGTATCATAACTTACAGAGACTGTCTCAAGTGAAATCAGTTTTGGAACAACATTTTTGGTTGGAGTGTTGTGACAAGAAATTAATATAATCTTCAAACTAAAGGTTGTCAGATTCTATGGCCTGGAGCCACCTTTCAGCGAGGATTTATCAACCGCAACGGTGCCAGTTTCTGTTTTTAATGCGAAGAATTCGGTGATACCATTTCAGCGACTTCCAAGATTGGGAAATTTCTTCCACGCAAAAAGTAGGCCATGGATCGAAACAGATGGCAATCAGAAGGCCAAATATCAGGGCTATATACAGAGTGTGGTAGCAATTCGATTCCTCCCAATTCCTGTATTTTCTTTTTAAGATTATTTCGAGCAGTATGGGGTTTCGCATTCTCTTGTTATAAGAGAATTCCATTTCTATTAAATAATGCCGGATACCATTCTCTCTAAACTTCATGACCTCGTCCTAACTGTTGAAAATAAAGCTCTGCATCGAGTGCATTTCCCTTTGGAACAAACGTCCAGCATACCACATCTTCAAAAAGCCACCAAATACACATTACTTTCGGGCCGAACCCATTCTGTTTAATGACGGCTTTGAAAGGCTGACAGAGGACAAGCCATTAATTTTGAGGTATCAGGGTTAAGGTAATATGCCCATTCATCACATGTGACAATTCTCCTAATAAGTCTATCATCCATGGGATTAGCGATAAGCTCAAAGCAGAAATCCGCTCTGTGTTGCGCTTGTTCAGGTGTTAATTCACGAGGTATAGATCTAAGATTTACAACTTCTGTATGATTTTCTAATCGGCTTAATGTGGCGATATATTGCATATTTTAAAGTACAAAGTTCTTCTGAAAACCAAGGATTATTCTTTCGTAGATTTTCTTCCGAAACTCTGCATGTATTCTCAATATTCTGTACCTTAGGTCTTCCAGGACGTTGGAAATCGTTAATGTCTCCTCCTACTTAACTGAAACGCTGGAACTATCGGTGTGCTACATGCTCACTAATAACACCTTCATCCTCGACTTCCAAAGACTATTTTCGAACCGCGGCAGTAGCTTTATAATACTGTTTCCAGCAGTGCTTTGGAGGACTCTACTCTTCAATTTTATCACCTTCATTTTATAGTGTTGGTATTAACAATTGACAACTGTCACATGCTCACAATAGGCAATAATTACCAAATCGTCCTGTAAATAGCATAGCCCAATTAAAGAAAATCATTGAAATCTTACAAAACACCAAATACACCGACGTATTTAGGCCTATGAGACGACCTAATTAAATATGGTGCAGGCTAATTAACTGAAAACTGGTATTAATACTCCCGAGTAAACATGAAGCACGCAGTTGATATAGCAACATTTACAAGATAATCTCTTAAGAGAAACATCTGCACGTTGACCGCAATATTTTCCTATATGCACTTATAATAATTGTAAAAAATTCATACAACATCATAAAACTGTCCCGCTTGGTGGGTCGAGCGTTACATGTTTTCATAACGTGACGTCACTTCAGCTAGGTCAAAATGGCAGAACAGAGTAGTCACGTGACTAAGGGTGGAGCACTAACTGTGATTACAGACTTTTGCAACTTCCGGTTTCTTTATAATGGTATGACTTGAGTAGAGGGAAATGCGAAGTTAAAGACGATGTCACAAGTATTTACAGAAAAACTATCAATCATAATGTCTACTCCATATTTAACCTCAATTGCCCTAGAAATAGAAACAAAGAGATGACAAATACCATAATTCGGTTATCACAAATTACAGTTCGGCAATACGTACCGGTACTGTAATTTCATGATGTGTGTTATGACATATCCTCGATATTTCGATAAGAAAAAAAAATATTGTGATAATTTGACATGATACCTTTATTACATGTAATTCTTTGCAGCATGTCCCGATTTTTGGAGTTATTTAGTAACTGCACTTCTATGTTCTCACAAATAAAATATTAAACATTCAAATTACACCCATACTTATAGAATCTGTGCTCATCGTCGTCATCGGATTGACTGAAACAATAACTTTATTTTTTCAATGAATATACATTAGCGAAAAATCTTGCAGTTTTCAATCTTCGATCTCTTTATTCGGCGTATATGTCACCATATTTTATATAATTATAGTGTACTACAAGTTTTCCACAATTACAATACCAGAATATCTATTTATTGCACATCGTTGAATTAATTAATGTTCTTTAATTTAGTTCTAGTATCGATGGAATTAGGAGGTATGCAGGGTGAACATGAGCCATAGAGACAAACTTCAAGAAGTGATTACCTACAGGAAAAAGACAAAAAAAAAAAAAGACCATTTGAACGTACGTCCGGAAATGCATGTGTTCCATGATAGATGGCAACACTGTTCTTCATGACTTTACTCCCTCCTAAGGGTACTCGTCATGTTCAGCATCAATGTTTCGAGTGATATTATTGCTGACCACCTACTTGGACCAGTCCTCCTTCCATAACACCAGTGGCCAAGTATCTGCGATCCCTGCAGGACACTGTGCTTGTCTTGCTGAAAGATGCGTCATTGGCAGGAAGACAGGTCATGTGTTTGATTCATGATGGAGCTCCTAAACATTTTCCCCGGCAGATGGATTGGAGGAGATCTTGTCGCATGGCCCGTCCGGCTACCGGACTTAAACTCATTTCATTTTTACCTGTGGGGCACCCTGAAAACTGTCGCGTTTGCGGAGCCAGTTTCTGATGTGCAGACACTTCAACAACGTATCAATGCAGTCAGTCATGCAATTCGGATACAGATCGGACCATTCGAACGGCGTCAAGCCATGTTGCGACGCGTGGGTGCTTGCATTGAGGCTCATGGGAGGCATTTCGAACACCTATTCTAAAGTTTTCAGAAATTAAATGGCTAGTGTCGCGCAATGGAATGGAATGTAATAATGCTATATTCCGGACTCTCTACATTTTCGGACATACATGAACCTTTTTGTTCCTTTTCCTGCCAGAAATCACTCCCTGAAGTTTGTCCCTACAGTTCATATTCACTCTGTATATCAGAAAGCAAATTCCAGAATTTGTCATGGGATTATACAATAAAATTGTATTATAGTTTGAGAAAACATGGCGAGCAACATAACCAGGTAATCAGCATACGCTTGATCCATATCCTAACTTCTCAAAACTAGTTATCCTTGTCGAAACTGTGATCTATTTATACTATTAGTAAGTAAGACAAAATGTTTAAATTATAATAGTACCGATATCATAGCTTTGTCTATCATTTGCATAGCATTTACAAGAATAACAAATATAAATCAGTTGAATCGAAATTTAAGGGCTACTTAAGAAATTAAAACTTATATCGTTAAGCAAAAGCACATTTTCTTTTCAACAGGATTCCGCGACACCACATACAGTCAAATATTCCATGAATCTAATCAAGAAGGAGTAGACTATTCGAAGATAAAATTCGCAGCAGGAATATGTCATCCCCTCGATCCACCGACCTAACCCTTGTGACTTACCCTGGGGAACTCTTAGGGCCGTATTCATAGACATTCTTAGCGCGGGCTTTCGGTGGATGATCAGCGAACTAACGTTTTTCGTATTCATAAACCAGTGTTAGCGATATTCAAAATTTCAAATTTCAAATTCAAATTTATTTACAATTTACATTTGGATAGATACCCGAAATGAGCATATGCTCGTGCTCGGGTACAGTCCAGTAGTCTACATAAATTTTACAGGGTTCAAATAATAATGCTGATGATATAAAATAATAGTAACAATAATAATAATAATAATAATAATAATAATAATAATAATAATAATAATAATAGAATAGTCGTGACAGAGATGATACAAAGATTGTAATACAAAATAATTCATTAATAATAATAATAATAATAATAATAATAATAATAATAGAATAATCGTGACAGAAATGATACAAAGATTGTAATACAAAATAATTCATTAATAATAATAATAATAATAATAATAATAATAATAATAATAATAGTGATAAAACAAAAATATTTACAATAATAAAATAAATACTAAGACGGATAAAATAAAATATAAAACCACTAGCGAGAGTTAACACAACTTAAATAAGCATATAGCCTAATAACCGGAAAAAAAATGCCAAACTCGAAAATCAACAGAAAAGTTCATTGTATCGCAGACGACAGCAACCGCCGTATTGACATTGTGTTGTGCATTATAGGTAGTAGGGGGGAGCTGAATGTCTACGTAACTGCCGTTCTCTTCGAATCTTCTCGTACAATCATGGGAAGTTAATGCTGTAAAAACAAAATGTCTACGAGTCAAACTGTTCATTATTACCAGGATAAATACAAATAATACTGAAATATATTAATCGAGTTTCAGTTATAGATCTCTCCTTTTGTGCAAGAGGTATCATATCAAAATATTTTATGAATGGCGGGGAAATTATAAATTTCAATAACTTTCTAGTGACAAGTACAATCAAGTGTATCTGTGGCGATGCTAAGGAATCATTTATTGGAGATATACACTGTTATTAATTAAGAAAATGATCTATTTATATTTATTACAATGTTTTATCTTATAGGTTACATGCATCAGATAAATACAATAAAAATTAGTACCATATAATGCTAGTAACACTTAAAAAAATTATAATAAAATTTATCAAATATCATACAAACATTTTCACTTAATTTTTAAACTTAAGAATGTGTAAATTGCTTAGGTCTGGATTATTTTTCAATACTGAATTGTATAGTCTTGGTCCATAATTCCTACTATGTCTTAATCCAGCTGTAGTGTGGCATTTAGGTTCTGCCAAAAGAGTTGGGACATTTCTTCTGGTGTTGTGTATATGTTTTTCAGTTATAAAATTCATTCGATTTTTGTGAAAATAAGTTAGTAATGTATGTTTATACATTTTCTCAATTTTTAGTACTTGGAATTCAGAATAAATAAATTGTGTCGGATAATCAAGTGGTTTATGCAGACAAATTTTGATGATACGTTTTTGTAATAATATTAATGGAGTTAAGATAGTCTTTGTCATTCCACCCCATCCTATTATTCCGTATTGAATGACTGATTGAAACAAGGCTAGATAAACAACACGGAGAACATAGATCGGCATATATGCACGAAGGGTTACAAAGTTGTGAATTGTTTTCCGTAACCTATTACATAAATATGTTACATGTTTATTCCATCTCAAATGTTGATCAATGATAACACCTAAGTATTTTACTTGCGTGGATTCTGTCAAGGAAGAGCAATTGCAATCAATCAAGTTTATGTTACTGCAATTGTGTATTTTTAAATTTGTATCCTTATCGAGTTTGATTTTTCTCAGACTAGAAGCCGTTAATGTAAAAGGAACTGCAGTTGTTTTTGAAATGTTCAATGAGAGCAAATTTTCATCTAACCATTTCTTAAATATATTTATACCTCTATTAGCATTTAGGTAGGCATCATTCCAATTCGATCCACTAAAAATTACGGCTGTATCATCGGCATATGCAAATATATCTCCAGATGCGTTTCCTATATCAATATTGGGCAAGTCATTGATGTATATTAAAAATAGTAGTGGGCCTAAAACTGTACCTTGTGGCACACCTATATTTATATTACGAATTTCACTGTGTTGGTCGTTAAATTTCGTTAATTGGGATCTGTTGCTCAAGTATGACTTAAATAAATTTAAAGCGATTCCTTTAATACCGTAGGCATGAAGTTTAGAAGTGAATATATTATGGTCTACAGTGTCGAAGGCTTTTTGAATATCTAGAAAAACTCCTAAACATTATTTACCCGAGTCTAATTCTTTGATAATCCTTGATGTTACGTTCATAATAGCGTCGTCCGTGCTCATGTTAATACGGAAGCCAAACTGCTTTTGACTTCATAGACTGTTTTTTTCTAAGAAATTAATTAGCCTGCTTTTAATACATTTTTCTAATAGTTTAGAGAGACTTGGTATGAGTGAAATGGGTCTGTAGTTACTGAGATTGTTTCTGTCACCAGATTTGTATATAGGTATTACTACAGCACATTTAAGATCAGTTGGAAATACACCTTGTGATAAACACAAATTAAAGACATGGGTTAGTGGTTTCGATATGGATTCAATAATCATTTTGAGTGTTCTAGTAGTGATACCATCAACACCCGGAGCCACATTATTTTTTAAAGTTTTAGCAATGGTTATAATATATGATATGAATCCTGTACAAGTAACCAGTCGATAGCCGGGGCCAGTTTAGCACGCTCGTAGCACGGGCTAGCGAAATGTCTATGAATAGCACCATTAAAGACTAAATTCACAAAAGTAGTCGTCCTGAGAGAACTCAAAAATAAGATCCGGAAACACACGGTCTACATTTTTTAACGGGAACTCTACCGAGTGATGCATCATTTCTTAAATAGGTGCAACAAATATCTGGAATAAAAAGACAGTTTCAGCATCTCCTTTCTTAATTTGGGAGTAAGTAACCTTTAAACTGTTTATTTAGTAATATTTCACATTAATAGTTTGTGGTGTATCAAACTATCGATAATGCGCTGCGTGCAACCGATAGCAAGCTCTCTGCGTAACCGGAATCTGCGAACGGCTTGGCAGGGAGATCAGTTCTCCGTGTTGCGGTTCTCCAGTCTGTTCATCCAATACAAAGAAAGTAGTGAGAAATATCACGCACTCATTCATTGCAACATTATACTGCTGGAACTAAACTTTGAATTAAGATAGCTAAGCTCCAAACTATTAACAGCAGTGTTACTTTTATTAAAAATTTATAGAATTATTCACAAACGTTAACTCAAATTGTTCGCCATTTCGCTGCTTTGTGTGGAATATTTTAGTAGAAATTGTACTGTTCTGAACACCAAATTTAGAATTTGACATTTGTATCTCCACCCGTCCGGAAAAGTCAACCATTTGATATAGTATCAAAGTCGCATTTTCGTGCAGTTATTGCATCAAGAGAGACCAACTACAACAATACGTTTGCTAAAGTCCTGTACCTATAGAATCCGTGATATCTTAATTTAAAAAAACCGGCAGAACTTTACTATATTCAGAAACTATGCAGATATGTTGCGTACTTAGTAGATACTATGAATTTACGTCTGAGTTTATATAAGACTTTCATATTCCACTCTACAGAATGTATTAATACCAACTGAAATAAAATGGAAACCTTGTGCACATATATTCAAATAATTTCATTCTAGTAATATTTTTATTTTTTGGAGTTTCACTTCATTTTTTACATAGAATTACGTCTATCCTATCGTTCTTCAGAGCAACATTTCGGGAGTTTAATGTAAGGAAAATATGTAATGCAGAAATATTTTTCTCACAGCCGAAGTGGAAACTGCGAAAGCTGTATTATACAGCCGAAGAGAAAGGATGATAGCGCTCCGCTCCTAGACTGGAAATTGTAGAGGACGTGCATTGGAGTACCAAAACAGTGCTTGCGAACCACAGCGAACCGATGCCGGCCACGTCTTCCCAGATGGTAGAATTCGAGCCTGACACGATATGTCAACTACTGAATTCTGTAGAATTTAAGAAAAATTAACTTATTCAAAATCTTAATTCCTTTCGAACTTTTCTGGGCCAAAACTACTCCGTTCTAACAGCATGATCTTAACGTGATTCTACGCCTGAAACCTCGCGAACCTCTCCGTAGGAGGGTGCCCCAATGATATATATTTTTTAATCTTATTCTTGTGAAATGTAACAATCTAAATATTTCACTGGAATTATTTTTTCTCAGCATTGCTATTCAATCGAATATGTGTGTAGGCGAAAAAAACAGGAAAAACAAAAGATTGGCCAGACTGCGTATTAGCCGTTTTCAATATAAATAATATAATCTTCTTAGTAAAGAATTGATTGTAAAGAAATTTACGAATTATTCTCATACATTCTACGCATTTCGCATAAATTCAGCTGCTTGTTTTGGAAATGATGGTGTATCTCTGTTGTTCGGTCTTTCCCAAGACATAATTAAATGAAATCATTTGATACGCACAAATACATAATTTCGAAGTTATGCAAGACATTTGACTTCATTTATAAAATGTACGAATTAAGTTAATACATGTAATTAATTTCACAAATTTTAATATAACAGTACGCATATTTTGATCATTTATAATGTTTTTCTACAAGTGTGTGTATCTAATGCCTACCCACTTCATATTGCGGATAGATGGCAAGACTGAGATCCGTTTTCAAATTGTACACCACTTCGGCGGTCCACGTTATGCATGATGTGCATCTATGAAGAGTTATGTGGTGTACTAGGGTGAGTGTATGTGTAAGTGTTCGTGTAAGTGTAGTGTAGGGAATGGATGAGGATGGTGATGAAGGGAGAACTGCGGAGAGATTTGGGATTTAACCCAGGCATATTGAAGCACAATATTTTACATGAAAATTTCTGACCCCGCAGGGAATTGAACCCGGCTAGTCTGGAGGCAGACGCGCTATCAACAGCTAACTCGGCGGACTATTTTTCTACATACGAAACTCAACATTTCAAAGTGGTTCCCTTATTCGTAACAAAAGTGTTTAACAATAGTGATCTATTCCTACGAGAGTGACACGTTCATTCACTAAGCGTAGTAATTATTTCTGGCTCAGTTTTATGTAGAATATTTACAGAATTAAATTCTCTAAAAATATATTGCTGAGCTCATTTCACTATTTTTCAACTTAAAGAAAAAACAAATCGAAAAAATGGATAATAATTCATTTCGAGTTCATCTCCATCGTGCTTTTTTATTTCTAATAACACCTACTTATTACTTACTTACTTACAAATGGCTTTTAAGGAACCCGAAGGTTCATTGCCGCCCTCACATAAGCCCGCCATCGGTCCCTATCCTGTGCAAGATTAAGCCAGTCTCTATCATCATACCCCACCTCCCTCAAATCCATTTTAATATTATCCTCCCATCTACGTCTCGGCCTCCCTAAAGGTCTTTTTCCCTCCGGTCTCCCAACTAACACTCTATATGCATTTCTGGATTCGCCCATACGTGCTACATGCCCTGCCCATCTCAAACGTCTGGATTTCAAGTTCCTAATTATGTCAGGTGAAGAATACGATGCGTGCAGTTCTGTGTTGTGTAACTTTCTCCATTCTCCTGTAACTTCATCCCGCTTAGCCCCAAATATTTTCCTAAGCACCTTATTCTCAAACACCCTTAACCTATGTTCCTCTCTCAGAGTGAGAGTCCAAGTTTCACAACCATACAGAAGAACCGGTAATATAACTGTTTTATAAATTCTAACTTTCAGATTTTTGGACAGCAGACTGGATGATAAGAGCTTCTCAACCGAATAATAACACGCATTTCCCATATTTATTCTGCGTTTAATTTCCTCCCGTGTGTCATTTATATTTGTTACTGTTGCTCCAAGATATTTGAATTTTTCCACCTCTTCGAAGGATAAATCTCCAATATTTATATTTCCATTTCGTACAATATTCCCGTCACGAGACATAATCATATACTTTGTCTTTTCGGAATTTACTTCCAAACCGATCGCTTTACTTGCTTCAAGTAAAATTTCCGTGTTTTCCCTAACCGTTTGTGTATTTTCTCCTAACATATTCACGTCATCTGCATAGACAAGAAGCTGATGTAGCCCGTTCAATTCCAAACCCTGCCTGTTATCCTGAACTTTCCTAATGGCATATTCTAAAGCGAAGTTAAAAAGTAAAGGTGATAGTGCATCTCCCTGCTTTAGCCCGCAGTGAATTGGAAAAGGATCAGATAGAAACTGACCTCTACGGACTCTGCTGTATGTTTCACTGAGACACATTTTAATTAATCGAACTAGTTTCTTGGGAATACCAAATTCAATAAGAATATCATATAATACTTCCCTCTTAACCGAGTCATATGCCTTTTTGAAATCTATGAATAACTGATGTACTGTACCCTTATACTCCCATTTTTTCTCCATTATCTGCCGAATACAAAAAATCTGATCAATAGTCGATCTATTACGCCGAAAACCGCACTGATGATCCCCAATAATTTCATCTACGTACGGAGTTAATCTCCTCAAAAGAATATTGGACAAAATTTTGTACGACGTCAACAAAAGTGATATTCCTCGAAAGTTACCACAGTTGGTTTTGTCCCCCTTTTTAAAAATAGGTACAATTATGGACTCCTTCCATTGTTCTGGTACAATTTCCTTTTCCCAAATAGCAAGTACAAGTTTATAAATTTCGCTATATAATGCACTTCCACCCTCTTGTATTAATTCTGCTGGAATTTGATCGATACCTGGAGACTTTTACTTTTTCAGATTTTCTATCGCAATTTCGACTTCTGAAAGCGTGGGTTCGGGTATAAATGGCTCAGCAGTTTGTATTTCAATATCGTCCCGATCATTTCTATTTGGCCTCTGTACATTTAGTAGTTGCGCAAAATAGTTTTTCCATCTGTTTAGGATTGAAGGAGAGTCTGCAAGCAAGTCACCATTCTCATCCTTGATCACGTTTACCCGTGACTGATATCCGTTCTTAAATTCCTTTATACCCTTATATAAATCTCGAATGTTTTTATTCTTACTATTTGTTTCTACCTCATTCAGTTTTTCCTTCAAGTAACCTCTCTTTTTATTCCTAAGTGTACGACTTGCTTCACCTACTTATTATTTTACTAAAATTACGTTACATGTACAGTATTGGCAAAAAAACCGGACCGACCCTTGTAGCTGATTTCAGAGTCTTGTTCACTCCAGAGCACGATAGACTGGTAACTAAGACCTTCGTGGTTCGAATCCTGCCTGGGAAGGAAACTTTTTTTTTTTTTTTTTTTTTTTTTTTTCCTTATTCAAATTTATTCCCAATACTTTTCGATTGCTGGTAAAATTCACGTTCTGGGAATAAGTTAATTAACTTCTTATTTTACTAAAATTACGTTACATGTACAGCTGTCAAAAAAAAAAGTGGCCGCACTCGTGAACAGCGAATATTTTCAAAGTCCACTTCGGGTCGCGGCGATGTTACACGATGCATGTGCTTGTACAAGCAGTTCCGGAACTATGGAAGTGTTCCATATCTACGTCTCGTGGACCAGTGGTAGAGTGCTTGTTTAATGATTCAAAGGTCGTGGGTTCGGGCCTTTTTCAAGTTTTCACTTTATTTTTTAATCTTTCTTTAGCGATGTAAATGATATTCAAATTATCATTTATATCCAGTTATCGTTCTTTATGGATATCATGTTATTTATATTTTGTTATCGTTCTTTAGAGATATGAACAAAATTCAGGTCATCATTTGTATTCTGTTATCGTATTATAACGATATGAATAATTATTATTATTATTATTGTATCTCCAATGGGGGTTAGCCGTATTTTACATATGTATGTTAGAGCTATAGTTTTATACACAAAAAAGATAAGCATAAAGAGAAATGGAAAAGAAAATTAAATTAGCTTACACGATGTAAACAAAATATAAACAATCCGTAAATTAGGCATTGCGATTGCAAAACAAATATCAGGTATCAATTTGTAACATACAAAAACATTAACAACACACATACGTAACACTTCTATAACACAAATATGCAGCTTTCCGTACCATACATCATAAATTAATACACAATAGTCACACAAACACAATCAAACCATAATTACGACATTGCGACGACATCAAGCATCACATAACTGACTCACATACATAACAAATCAAGCATCCGTTACAACACATACACTTCAACATAGTAACCACACTTTTAAAAGTTACAAATTTGGCTCCAAGAAGAATAAATAGGACACTGTTACTAATTACTATTCTTCTACAATTTCTTAAATACATCTGTAATAAATCTGTGAAATTCCGATATGAATAATATTCAGGTTTTTTATATTGTTATCGTTCTTTAGCGATTTAAATAATATTCAAGTTATCATTTATATTCTGTTTTCCTTCATTAGCATTATAAAACAATATTCAAGTTATTTATATTGTTATTGTTCTTTCGCAATATATTAATTAAACAAACCGATATTTATCATTTATATTCTGTTATCGTTCTTTAGTGATACTGTATAAACAATATTCAAGTTATTTATATTGTAATCGTTCTTTAGCGATATAAATAACATAAATTTAATATTAAGTTTGGAAAAATCCAGTTGCATAATACTGGTATTAGTTTTTCTTTTTGTATTATTACATACAATTGAACCACAATAAAATGAAAAGGAGTAACGAGGAATTGAACCTGAGACGTTGACATCTAAATTCCGACGTTCGTCCGCTGAGCTACGAGAGCAAAAGTGTGGAAACATTTTTGGAAAAATTGGCCCAATCACACTCTAAGATCTTCTGATGATTCGTAGAAGCTAGTCCAGGATGCGGGGGGCAAAGGCTAATTGAGATTTCCCGGTCTCTGACCGGGTCAAACATCCTGATAGAATTAATATTTAACCCTTGCCGTGACTTTCGGTGAAGTCCGGAGGGCCCAATTAGTCAAATCCACTCTCCTCATCTCCACGCTTGGGCCCCTTGGAATTTAATAAAATGCGAAAGAGATTGTGGTGTGCGGAAAGCAACGGGATGTTACCGCATTTAGGCCTATCCTTCCTAAGAAAACTGCAAACATGAACAAAGGAAGCTTTTAATAGAAGAAGAAGGATCTTCTGCGGACCTCTGGAAAAAGAACTAAGGAAGAGACTAGTGAAGTGCTTTGTGTGGAGTGTGGCATTGTATGGGGAAGGAACATGGACATTACGACGAAATGAAGAGAAACGAATTGAAGCATTTGAAATGTGGATGTGGAGAAGAACGGTGCGTGTAAAGTGGACAGGCAGAATAAGAAATAAAATTGTGTTTGAAAAAGTGAGTGAAGAAAGAATGATGCTGAAACTGATTAGAAAGAGAAAAAGGAATTGGTTGAAAAGAATAATGGACGACATTAGGATATGTGGATTATATGCGGAGACTAAGAGGAAGGCAGAAAATAGGAAAGATTGGAGATTGCTGGGTTTGCAGTTAAAGACCTGCCCATGGACAAAACATTTATGTGTGTATGTTTAGAATGCCTGGAATATCGTGTCTAAGAACAGTCGCTATTTGCAAAGACTAGTCAATTCCATGCCCACTCGACTGCAAGATGATCGAGATAAGAGGAAGATAGACTAAATATTGAATTGTGGCTTTTTGTTTTGTTTTTTGAACGCTTAATTGTTTGAATAATTTAAGGCCGACGCCAGTAAATTTGTTATGTTTATGCCACGAAAGATATTTTATTGAGAATAAAATCTTTTTTCTTTCCATTTGCAGCCACAATATCATAATGATAATGATAAAGTCATGGCATAATATATTAATGAACCAGATGTTAATTACTAAAATAATCATAAAAGAAAAAGGAGCCATTATGTCTAGTTTGTCTCTCTCAAAAACAGAACAAAAAAGGACATAAAAAGCACGAGGTTGTAGTCGAACGCAGGACCTCACGAATATGACGCCTGAATGCTACCATTATGCTATCGAATAACACACAGTATATTTCAATTATAACTGTAGATATCAGGCAACGTGGTCCAACAACATGTAACATCGCCTGTCTCCGAATTGTAGCGAAGATACCCGAAGGGAACTTTGATACAGGGGAGCGGCCACTTTTTCTTTTGACAGCTGTACAGTATTGGCAAAAAAACCGGACCGACCCTTGTAGCTGATTTCAGAGTCTTGTTCACTCCAGAGCACGATAGACTGGTAACTAAGACCTTCGTGGTTCGAATCCTGCCTGGGAAGGAAACTTTTTTTTTTTTTTTTCCTTATTCAAATTTATTCCCAATACTTTTCGATTGCTGGTAAAATTCATGTTCTGGGAATAAGTTAATTAAGTTGTAAAATATCGCTGCAATCGAAAAGTATTGGGAATAGATTTGAATAAGGAACAAAAAAAAGTTTTCTTCCCAGGCAGGATTCGAACCACGAAAGTCTTAGGGTGCTATTCATAGACATTTCGCTAGCCCCGGCTATCGACTGGTTACTTGTACAGGATTCATAAGTTATCATATCATATAATATCGCTAACACTGGTTTATGAATACGAAAAACGTTAGTTCGCTGATCATCCACCGGAAGCCCGCGCTAAGAATGTCTATGAATACGGCCCTTAGTTACCAGTCTATCGTGCTCTGGAGTGAACAAGGCTCTGGAATCAGCTACAAGGGTCGGTCCGGTTCTTTTTGCCACTACTGTACATTATTCCCATATAAGCCTACTCGTAGATACTGGATGTAGTTTAGAAGAAGACGCCGTGCATAGATCCTACAGCATTCTCGAACGGCATTTTCTTTAAAAGCGATGCTGAGAACTCTTATTTTCATCGAAATCTCAAAACAGGAATTTCTGCAGCACCACAATACGTTCGTATATTGGAAAAGAAAGAACCAAGTTTAGCCATTCCCATCCGTGCAGCCAAATGCACAGTAGTGGAAGGAGAGATATTTGAAAATCTGTTTCCAAACCGAGGTATGTTTATTTTCCGGTTAATACAACATTTTGTATTAATATTTCTGCGTAATTTAAGTGAATAATGCTTAGTTCTACTCAAAATAAATGCTACTTTCGTAATATTCAATCAGCTGTAATTCCATAACGGTCGATAATCGGATCCATGTTCATTGAACATTTTATGTTCAAAATGGCATATAGAACTGATTCCTACAGCGCGGGTCTTTAGTCGTGAATCACTCTGTATATTAAGATATTTTCATTATGTATATTATGTTAAACTATACCTGTAATATTGCGCTATTCTTATCACATTGCTAGGGTTCATCAGTATTTGCGAATGCCCGCTACTGATTCAGAATGAAAATGTGACAATGGTTTGCAAATTAATAATAATTATAATATAATAAGAGTATAATAATTATGATTATAACGGAGCATGCAGAGAGAAGGACTATGTGATGATTTGGACATGGACTTTTAGCGACAGCAGATTGGTTTGGGTTAAAGGAGAACCACTGTATAATGGAATATTGCTAACAATAATAATAATAATAATAATAATAATAATAATAATAATAATAATAATATAATAATAATAATTTAATAACATAATAACAATAATTATCATCATCACTATCATCATTATTACCGACACTCATAATTCGCGGGTGCTTGTGTAAAGGGGATTAAGTACGAATTGGCTAAACTGGAATAAGTACAGATTTGAACTATCTACAATTATTTTATTCTTGTGTTAAAGGAGGTAAGTTATTCTTCCATCTATGATGCAGTTACAGTGCTCCATAATTTGTGACAAAGGGGTTTTGTTCAGTACCAAAGGAGAGAAGTTTACATACCTTACAATTTGACTTAACCCCCTTTACACGAGCACCTGCGAATTATCACCATCTTTATGTAATAAAATAATACAATAAAACAATATTTATTTTAATTATTTTTATTTATGTTCTTGCCAAAAGCAATTAGCCAATACGAGAAAGTAAGTGTTACAATAATAGCAAAACAATATTAATTAAAGTTACAAAAAGTAACAATATTATGGTTAGTAATATTTTACAATTTTACAAAATTTAAGTTCAAGAGATCAAATTTACGGTTGGTAAAGTTGGCACTTGTATCTGGAGAGAGAGGAGAGAGATTTAGAAAAAAATTAATATAAAATAATATATATATTAAATATAACAATTTTATTTTCCTTTATGTTTCGCTTTTTCCTTTTAACACAGACTAACAATCTAAGGCGGTAGGCCTGCACGAGGGTTTATTATGGATAGACAATTAAGACATTTACATCGCTTGTCCTTTTACCAGTGTTTTCAGTAGGGCACAGGACCACCGCTAAAACAGTACACGATGTACTACATTTGATTAAGAGAAAAACACTCAGCACCATGGACGGAAGATAATTTCCACTGCACATGCCGTTACTCGAACCATTGACTCCTTGGATGGGAAGCGCGTGCGATTTCTATAGAGCTAGGAAGACTAATAATAATAATAATAATAATAATAATAATAATAATAATAATAATAATAATAATAATAATAATAATAATAATAATAATGGATAATACAATAGTGTACCATAATATAATAACAAAGGGCACAAGTATGTAACAGCAACTGGTGAAAATATACAGGGTGGGTCAAAAGTCGCTTTCCTCAAACACTTTCTTACATTTAATTATATTCAATTTACATTTGACTACACATTCCTTTACAGGTTTGCTCAAAATGGGGGGTGCCTGTTTCTAGAAACACTGATTTACAGATGGCAGAACATAACTCACGATTTTCACGAATGACTGTTCTATCATCTGTCGCAACTGATGCAGATCCTGCGGTTTCTGAGCAAAAAAAACATCATTTTTCAGGATAACCCACAGCGAAAAATCACATGGTGTCAGGTGGCATGATCTGGGTGGCCATTCTGTTGTGCCACGACGGCTAATCCATTCATGAAATTGCTGGTTAATTTGAGATTCAATGCACGAAACTAGCAGTTATTGCATAGAGACGCAACCCAACACACACAATAAAACAACAATAATAACAAGACATGACATCAGAAAAACAATTGGCGCACTAACATGGTTGTCAACCCACCACTTATTACATCTGATATTCGTCTGTTCAAGTTATGACATTTGTATATATGTACAAGTATGAAACCTAAGAACGAATATTGGAAAAAGCGACTTTTGACCCATACGTATAATAATTTTAAAACGTGTCACGAAGATGAAGTGACACAACATTTTCTTAAGAACAAATGCTAATAGTTCTCGAATTTATTTCGCCAAAATTATTACTAACCACACTACAGTTACTATACATACGGGGTTACATCATAGGCTAGGTAGGGAAGAACATAGAAAGTGATCTAACGTTTAACGGTAAGATGGATTCTTCTTTAGAGTGTTTTAATACTGCACACTTTGGAGATTTCTGCACTTGGTTAAAGGTGCGCAACATTGCATAAGGTCATGGGCAAAACAGCTGAAAACGTGCGTACGCATTATTACATAGATTCCACGCAACCGACTGGCCATGTAAACGAGCGTGGTTTACTAAATGGTTGCCCATGCAGATATTTCGTTGTAGTTGGAGGAAGGGGGAGATTATTGGCTAGGATGCCGCCATCATGTTGCCGGTTGTGTAACTACTCTACTATACAAGTTAAGCCAGTGTAAAACTGTAAACAATATTTTTTTAATCGCATCATGGTTACATGATTTCCAGCAGTGCCGAACCATATCACCGATATACACGGTCAGCTGATTGCAGCTGGCTCGTCAATGTAACGGTACAGGAGAAAATCACAATCAAAGAAAGTGAAACTTTTGATATCGCGCGGTTCAACTTTGACTCAAGTAGCTACAATTCGAATCCCGCTAAGGGTTTGTCTGTTCTATACTGCTTATAATCAATGTAGAGCAGCCGTGACGAAAATGTGACTCGCGAGCACATTGTGACTCGCAATGATAGCTATGCATTTCTCTTGCTTCCTACCTCCCACAACCCCACCCTCTCACTCACTGGAGTCAAATTCCGTTCTATTTGTATTTGTCTCTGACCTGCGAGTGGCGTATCGTCGCAATGTCTCTCTCAAAACCACGTACCTCTACAAAAACGAAAGTTTCAAGTAGGATGGGAGGACGCATTTTTTTCTGCCAATATGATGAGAATATTAAATGTATGATTTGTTCACAAGTATTACGAGGAAAACGGTTGTACAACAAAACGGCATTATACTACATGTTACTGATGAAACATTAAAACTTTAAGTGTTATTATTGTTATTATCGTTATCACTATCATCATCATTATCATTATTATCATTATTATCATTATTATTATTATTATTATAATCATCTCTGTACGTCGGTCCTTTTTCAGCAGAGGTACGAATAATGCGATTAGATCTTCAGTTTAAACTCACAGATTTACAACGTAATGTTAAATGAAAGCTAGATGTAAGGACTTGGCAAATGTTGAACCTTTCAAATCTTTAACAAAAAATAAATATCCGAAGCTTCGTTCTTTCGCTTGCACTGTTGAAGCTAATTTACGTTTGTGAAAAATTAATTTCAACAATGAAAATAGTAAAAACCAAATTTAGATCACGACTGACATAATTCCTGATTTTGAAATTCTGTCGCAGAGACAGTTAATTTTAGGTTGTGATAATGTATCCTATGTTTTATTGTTCATTTTTTTCTTTGTTAAACGTACTAAATATTAGTTTGTAGCCTTGTACTGTATAAAATTATATTTAAGTGCTTGACGTAAGGAAAATGAAAATCCGTTAATAAGTCAGACAGTTGCTTCACTTCCCCTTCGGGTGACCGTCTCCCTCCATAGGTGCTATGCACGTTGCAGGTTACACAGTGGCTCGGCGCATGATCACATTTTCGCCACGGCTGATGTAGAGTATTGTACTGATATCGGTAGGGAAGACAGCCACGTGCTATTAATTATATTGACCGAAAATACAAGAGAAATCCTGTACAGAAAGGCCTATCTGCAAGATAAAAAAGGAGCAGAGGAAGAGGCCGAAGAAGCCGGAAGACTGAAGCCGAGGAATACGGAGGACTAAGCAACCGAGGAAGAGGATTAAAGGGAAGGAAGATAGTGGAAATGATTCCGGTTGGATTGACATACTGTTATTTGACAAAGTAATTTGACACATAACCTATTTTACATAGGCCTACAAGTATTTCGTCACCTGAATGCAAGAACTAGGTAACTCAAAATTTGCGTTTTTTTAGTTATCTCTCTTATCTATAGCATACATAAAATTGCACAGAATGTAATCCAAGAACTAGATAACTAATCGAACGATACTAGCGACATGCTGTATTAGGACGTAATAATTAGTGATCATAATTTATTATTTTTCATTCATTTAACTTTCTCTAATAGAGGTGAGGAGATGGAGATAAGGTTAATTAAAGAAAGGGATGAGGGAAAGAGAAAGGAGTGGAAATGAGAGAAAATGTTTGGAGGTGTAAATGAAGAGAAGGAATGAAGACAAATGAAGAGAATAAGTGGAGACGGTAATGAAGGGAAAGAGTGGAGCCGGTAATGAAGAGGAGAATGGGTGGAGACGGTAATTAAGCGAAGTGGAGGTGAAAATGAAGAGGAGAAGGGACGATGTGAAAATGAAGAAAAGAAGGGGTGATGTGAAAATTAAGAGAAGAAGGGGTGATGTGAAAATTAAGAGAAGAAGGGGTGATATGGAAGTGAAGAGGGGAGATTGAAATGGGAGTAGATGCAAATGAAGAGCAGAGAAGATGGGAATGAAAATGAGAGGAAGATGGAAATAAAGAAGAGTGGGGAGGAGGGAAATTAAGAAGAGTGGACAGAGGGAAATGAAGAGTGGGGAGAATAAAATGAAGAGTTGGGAGAGGAAAATGAAGAGTGGGGATAGGAAAATGAAGAGTGGGGATAGGAAAATAAGAAGAGTAGGAGAGTGAAGTGAAGAAGAGTGGGAAGAGGGAAATGAAGAAGAGTGGGGAGAGGGAAATGAAGAAGAGTTGGGGAGAGGAAAATGAAGAAGAGTGAGGAGAGGAAAATGAAGAAGAGTGGGTAGAGGAAAATGAAGAAGAGTGGGTAGAGGAAAATGAAGGAGAGTGGGAGAGTGAAGTGAA
Source organism: Periplaneta americana (assembly GCF_040183065.1). NCBI lineage: Eukaryota > Metazoa > Arthropoda > Insecta > Blattodea > Blattidae > Periplaneta > Periplaneta americana. The sequence goes on from NC_091128.1 coordinate 104,092,771, forward strand.
GAAGAGTGGAGAGTGTGAAATGAAGAAGAGTGGGAAGAGGAAAATGAAGAAAAGTGGGGAGAGGGAAATGAAGAAAAGTGGGGAGAGGGAAATGAAGAGTGGGGAGAATAAAATGAAGAGTGGGGAGAGGAAAATGAAGAGTGGGGACAGGAAAATGAAGCGTGGGGAGAGGAAAATGAAGCGTGGGGAGAGGAAAATGAAGCGTGGGGAGAGGAAAATGAAGAAGAGTGGGAGAGGAAAATGAAGAAGAGTGGGAGAGTGAAGTGAAGAAGAGTGGGAAGAGGAAAATGAAGAAAAGTGGAAATGAAGAGTGGAGAGAGGGAAATGAAGAGTGGAGAGAGGGAAATGAAGAGTGGAGAGAGGGAAATGAAGAGTGGAGAGAGGGAAATGAAGAGTGGAGAGAGGGAAATGAAGAAGAGTGGGGAGAGGAAAATGAAGAAGAGTGGGGAGAGGAAAATGAAGAAGAGTGGGGAGAGGAAAATGAAGAAGAGTGGGGAGAGGAAAATGAAGAAGAGTGGGGAGAGGAAAATGAAGAAGAGTGGGGAGAGGAAAATGAAGAAGAGTGGGGAGAGGGAAATGAAGAAGAGTGGGGAGAGGGAAATGAAGAAGAGTGGGGAGAGGAAAATGAAGAAGAGTGGGGAGAGGAAAATGAAGAAGAGTGGGGAGAGGAAAATGAAGGGTGGGAAGAGGAAAATGAAGAGTGGGAAGAGGAAAATGAAGGAGAGTGGGAGAGTGAAGTGAAGAAGAGTGGAGAGTGTGAAATGAAGGAGAGTGGGAGAGTGAAGTGAAGAAGAGTGGAGAGTGTGAAATGAAGAAGAGTGGGAAGAGTAAAATGAAGAAAAGTGGGGAGAGGGAAATGAAGAAGAGTGGGCAGAGTGAAATGAAGAGTAGGGAGAGTGAAATGGGAGGAGGGGAGAGTGAAACGAAATTATGATGAGATGAAAGTGGATGATTTTGTAGGTTGAACTGACCAACTACACTGATCTTCACACTGATTGGTTATCATTGCAAAGTTAAAGCGTTGGTCCTTGTAGATGTAGAGGACAGGAGACGTGTGTGGCGCGAGAAACTAGCTGATGACGGTCGTTAATGAAAGGCCGCGCGCCTCGGATCTCCGAGCTGGGTCATACCTGGAGTGAGAGAGAGACAATAAAAAATTGTTATGAAGGCAAGGAAGCATAGCGAGCAGCATCAGCACACACGCACGCGAGGCAAATTAAGTTCCGCGGACACAAGCCTCTCTCTTAATAATGATGGGAGAGGACAGCAATTAGCTAAGCAAGACCCGAGATTGCAGGATGAAGATTGTGCCTCTCTCTCTCTGCTTGTTTCGTACCAGTAGGCACGGTACATGGCGCGTGCCATTTCCTCTCCGCCTCCCCACTAGCAGTACCGCACATTCATTATCCGTAAGCTACGCTGCGTTCCATACAACTTGGGAGCTGGTATTCACAACAGAGGAAACGTACAACTCATATTGCTTTAGCTTAATCGTGATATCTACTGTCAATATCATGAACATACAGTGTTGCTTCCCACGTCGAATACCCTGGTTCAAATCCGGATGAATAGGCCTACAAGTGCCTTTGGATGTGGCTCTAAGACGAACTTGATAGGTTTTTCTCGGGTCACTTTAGTTTCATATAGCATCATTCCACTTTTTATCGATAAATATTAATCTTATTTACCACCGGCAAAGACTTCACACAAACGTACCGCAATGAATCAGTTTCAACTGAGCGAGTTTCTTTAGGAATTTCTAGATTTTCAGAATATGAATAAACATTAGCACATAAACGTATGTAGTTATCTGTAGCTATCAAACGCCATGATTAGATAAGTTAACACATCATAACTCTTAAATTACTCTTTAGGCATAGTGGCCCTTCGATATAAGGTGTGAATCGTAAGTAATGTCATTAATTTCAGAAGGTTATTATTTGAAATATTTCAAACAAACAAAAAAACTAAATACAATTATGATCGTTTGTGCTTCCTTTTCGAGATAAAAATTGTTTTATATCAAACACTCCATAGCGTGTATTGGGAAAGTCATTGATATAATTCCCAATTTGCTCAGTCAATGTCAGAGATAAGTGTATTATAATAATGAATGATTGAAAGAATTTTAGTTTTATCCTTTAAATGTACAGAAATTTGATCCGAACAAATTTAACTTTTCGTTATGAAAAAAAAAAAAAAAAAACTTGAAATGTTACATCTCTACGGGTCAAATGTCTGCACATTTAAAAGACAAAACTGAAATTCTCTCAGTGGTTTATTATCATAATGCACTGTTCTACATTTGAGCAAGATTAATCCAGTCTCTAACATCATATCCCACCTATGCTACAAATAAAATTTAAGCCCTAATCAATGCTATGGCAATTAAAAATGTCATTTTAAAACTGTTAACCTGGTATTTAAAAGGCTACTCACTTCATTTGTTTCAATCTCATTTCTGTTCTTTATTTTATATAGGCCTAATTTCAATCTTCAATAGTGTGGCAGCCCTATCTCCAATAGTTTTTTGTTTTATTCACTAGATAGCAGGAGATGGTATTATTCCTTCAGTTGTTTTTGTCAGGCATGCTTGAAAATTGTTTTGATCTAAAGTATAGAAATGTGGTTGTTATATATGCACAGTTACATTGGTAACAATTTACACGATTTTAAATTATTTCACTTAAATATACGCAGCTTAAATAAACATTTCCTGGAATTCTGTGCCACTATGCAAAATTTTAATAATCCTTTCGACTTCATTATATTGACGGAGGCTTGGCTAAATCATGACTCTGGCTATGATTTACCAGGTTATAAAAAGTTTGTCAAAACGAATAAATATAATAAATGCGATAGTGTAGTTGTCTACTGCAAAAATAATATTGATGTCACAATAGTACATGTAGATATCCCACAATGTAATTCTATTCATCTTAATTTTATATGTAATAATACTCCATTCTCCATTGTGGCGATATATAGATCCCCAAACAATTGTATAAATGAATTTTTAGACAATTTTGAACTATTTTTGTTTAATTCTAAAGACACAAGCAATCAAATCATTGTTGGAGACATTAACATACAAATTCTAGAAGACAAATTAGACAGTACTGGCAATAGGTACATGAATATCTTACACGAATATGGTTTTGTCAAATTTTTACACTCTATCACTCGGCCTGATTCTAAGTCTTGCCTTGATCACATATTTTTTAAAACAAAGAGTAACTGGAAATTTGTACCTGCTGTTTTGTGTAGTGCTATTACCGACCACTATGCAGTTATTGCATTATTCGAAATTGGAATTAAAAACTCTAATACATCTCAGTATCCTCTCCATATAAAAAGAAACATAAATTACAATAAGCTAATTTCGCTTATAGAAAAAGAAAATTGGGATTCCGTGCTTAACTGTGAAAATGCTGAATTGTGCTTTCAAGTATTCCAAAATTTAATATCTAATTATATAGACATAAGCACAGATGTATCTTACTTTAAAGTATCTTCTAAATTAAGAAAAATAAAACCCTGGATCACCACAGGTATCATTAAGTCAATCCGTATAAGAGACAAATTAGCCAGAAATATTAGAAAAGAACCTGATAATATAAATCTAATAAATTATTACAAAAAATACAGAAATACTTTAACTCTTATTATAAGAAACATGAAAACTCAGTATTATCAATCTCAATTTCAGAAGTATCGAAATAATCCTAGGAAATTTTGGCAAACTATTAATGAAGCCACAGACGTAAATGTGAACCAAAATAGTATCATATCAGAGATTTTAAATGAAGAGGGAGAAATATTTAAAAACAAAAAAGACATAGCTAATGAATTTAATAAATATTTCTCAAAAGTAGGACATAGCATTGCATCGAACATCAACAAATCGGCATTTAACACGAAAAATTATTGCAGTGGCCATAATAAGCACGCATCTTCCTCCATGTTTTTATCACCAGTAACCGAAGAAGAAATTTATAATATTGTTAAATCCTTTAAAAATAATGTCTCACCGGGAATCGACAAAATTACAAATAACACATTAAAGATTATCATTAAACATATATTAAAACCGCTTGTTTATGTATTCAATCTATGTCTCACCCAAGGAGTTTTCCCAGAATCTCTGAAAAATGCTGTAGTTGTACCGGTCCATAAGTCAGGGGAAAGAAAAAGTCTGAATAACTATAGACCTATATCCTTGCTCTCTAGCTTCTCAAAGATATTAGAAAAATGTTTAAAAAACAGATTAGTAAATTACTTAGAGAAAAATGAAATTCTCTCCAAACATCAGTATGGCTTCAGAAATAAATTATCTACGGATGACGCAATTATTGAAGTCACTGGTAAAATTATGCAGGAGTTGGATAACGGTTCTAAATGTTTAGGGATTTTCTTAGATTTAAGGAAAGCTTTTGACACGGTGAACCATCGTTTACTTCTGGACAAATTATTTGATATAGGAGTCAGGGGTATTGCGCATAAGTTATTTCAATCATACTTAAACAAAAGAACTCAGGTAACCAAAATTGATGATAATATCAGTGAAAATGTAAATATTGATATAGGTGTCCCTCAGGGAACAATTTTAGGTCCTATTCTATTTTTAATATATATTAATGATTTATTAAACATTGATTTGAAAGTACATAATGGCTCCTGTTATTCTTACGCTGATGATACGGTGGTGATTTTCAGTGGTTTAACTTGGGAGGACACTTATAAACATGCCAATGTAGGTATAAATTTTATCAAAAACTGGCTTGATGCAAATTTGCTATCTCTAAATATAACTAAAACTACTTTGGTGCCATTTTCTTTAACAGTCTCTGGATTGAACAAATTGAAATCACTTTCTCATTTAAAATTAATAATCCACAACTCATTTTGTAAACTCTCTACAACCTGTAAATGCCCTTGCCTGAAAGAATCTGTAGATGTGAAATACCTGGGAATTATTGTTGATCAGCACTTGAAATGGGATAGACAAATCACCTTTTTATGTAACAGAATACGTAAAACAATTTACAAATTTGTAAACCTTCGCCATTACTTGCCTACTCACGTATTACGTTTGGTTTATTTGGCTCTAGTTGAATCTGTTATCCAATATGGTATAATTGGATGGGGAGGCATTACAAAAACTGCTCTTTTTCCTCTAATTATGTTGCAAAAACGTATAATCAAAATTTGTTTGAAAAGGCGACTGGATTATCCAACAAATTTGATCCATTCTGAATTGAATGTTTTTAGAATTGACCAAATTTATGAATACTCTTTAATGAAATTCTATCATAAAAATAGAACGAAATTTGTAGCTCAGCCACATGCTCATAATACGAGACGAAATGAAATTCTTAAATTAGTTGAACCTAAATATTTCACATCTGCTGCTTTACTACACAGTACAAATTATGGTCCACGGCTATATAATTCGATAATAAAATTTCATCCAGAATTGACTACTTTAAGCAATGAAATTTTCAGATCCAGAATTAAAAAATTTATATGACAGACTTCCCTGTATATATATTATGTACCATGTATTGTAAAACAAGTTTATTTCTATCCTAAGTGTATTTTTCTATTTTATCTTGGTTACTATGTCAACATGACCTGCACTAATTATACTACTAATAATAATTTAATATTAATCCATCAATCTAAACATCATCTCTTTTTTCACTCAGTTATTATTAGTATTATTATTTACTAATTTTATTACAATCTTTATGTGAGCTTTTTTCTTAAGTATTTTGTCTACAAAGTATGTGTATCTATGTAACGGAACTGTCCCCGAACACGAGCTTTGCTCTTTCGGGGTATTTTAATGTAACGTTTTTATGTATATGTTATTATTAAATAAATAAATAAAATAAATAAAATATCTTGACAAATAGTTATTGTAGTATCAAACACATACTACGTAAATAGTATGTATTATATAGGTTGCAGTTAGTGTATTTCTGCGTTTTGTAGTGCATTTGTATATACAGTTACACATCATGGACAGAATTAGCAAATAAAAGGCTAGACTTTTAAATAATACGAAAACTGTGATAAACTGCTAAAAAATAAGGCAAAACATGTAAGAAATGCAGTAAATAATATAGTAAGCCCACAACAATCATTGTCTGGCCCTTCAAGTGAAAGTTAATATCAAGTGATTATTTAGATGTATTTTTCCGTGAATTGCTTTTTTTGATCACAGTGCTCAACATAAATTGACCTAACTCAGACACTATCAATAATAGAAGCTCAAATTTTGTACAGATCTTAAACAGACTTCATATGAAAATAATTCATAATATGTAAAGAAAACTGAAATTCATGATATTCTAAAAATCAGTTATAATGCTTCTGTGAAGCATATTAAAAATCTAGTGAAGCCATTTTGTAGTAAATCATCTTGTGAATCTAATGATAAAAAAACTTCTCAAATATCTATAAAAAAAACCGAGTTATATCAATTTTTGTGAATAGTTAGAAATGGGGGCTAATTGCCAAATTTGGGCCCCTTTTACTTTTTTTTAAACGTAATACTCAAATTTAGTTTTTACACGTACCTACGGTTGTTCAGCACAAAAATTGTAATTTTCAAGGAGAAAACAAGAAATTTCAAATTTTCAGTATCCCCTTCTCTTAACTGGTTATATTTAATTTATTTCTGACCAACTTCATAATTATAAAATCATAGATAGTGCGCTGTCTTCGTAACCAGTATGTTCCATTGCGCCCTGCGACTTCCAAACTTGTTGCTTTCCAGCCGGGAATTAATTTGCCCATTGAGTAAGGCCTTTCTCTTGTTGTAACAAAAAGTTTTGAAATGTAGTTCAAAATGTAACGAAAAATAATAATAATTTGAGTGCTTCAGAGTCGCTATTAGAAGAAGTACTTAAGCCTAAATGAGAAACTCGTGCTTTGAAGGTGGTGGTGGGTTAAAGATTAGGCCTATTTGTAAAACTTGTCATAGTACAGAACTGAAGGTAATCTCCTGTTGTCTCAGAGTTACCATTTGGAGAACTTGAATTGGTATCTTACAATTCATTTTGATTTTTCAGATAAATCAGTTCAAGATTATAAATTTATTTAAAGTTTCTCAATCATATGATTTATCATTTGTTGCAAATTAATATTTGCTAATACATCTTATTAAAGAAAATATACGAACGTTTTCGCCTATACGGCATCATCAGATATTCAAATGTAATAATAATAATAATAATAATAATAATAATAATAATAATAATAATAATAATAACAATAATAATAATAATATTTTATTTTCGCTGGCAGAGTTAAGGCCATAAGGCCTTCTCTTCCACTCAACCAGCCTTAATCAATACAATACATATTTATATTACAAATATTTACACTACACTTAAAAGGTTCTCCAGCAATATTCTTCATATACATTCAATAACATTCTTCATAATGTTATAACGATATCTGAAACTTAAGTCCAATATAGTTCACGGTGATAAACATAACAATAAATTAAAATAATTAAAATCATGAGTTATATGTAATGAGAGGCTAATATCGTTGTACGAAATGTGTTAAATATGACTGATTTGTATTTGGCTTTTGCTGACTTGCCGAAAATGTAATATGTAAAAAATAAAATATAAATATAAAATACATAGAACTCATGTTACATATTTTGTGTTTATTGCATAGCACTATTAATATATAAAATTGTTAAAATATAAAATGTTTGTACTTCGTCAATTTAATACATTTATTCAAATATCTATACATATGCTACAGAAGTCAAGAATCCTCTGATAAACAATCATACATAGAAGATTACAACAAAACAAATTGCATTACATATAAAACATACATTATTACAACATTGTAAGTATTAATTACAACATTAGCAATACTTGCATAAAATGCACGTCAATTTTTTCGTTCCTTCCCTACATTTCTCTTTTGTGGTTGTTTTGTTTTCACTCTGTGTTTTTGTTATGCTTTGTCCAATGAGGCAGTCCAGTTATTGGGAAGCTGAAAGTGTGTCTTTCTAATATATAAAGTACAAACATTTTATATTTTATCAATTTTATATATTAATAGTGCTATGAAACAAACACAAAACATGTTACATGAGTTCTATGTATTTTATATTTATATTTTATTTTGTAGGCCTACATATTACATTTTCGGCAAGTCAGCAAAAGCCAAATACAAATCAGTCAAATTTAACACATTTCCTTCAACGATATTAGACTCTCATTACATATAACTCATAATTTTAATTATTTTAATTTATTGTTATGTTTATCACCGTGAACTATATTGGACTTACGTTTTAGATATCGTTATAACATTTGAATATCTGATGATGCCGTACAGGCGAAAACGTTCATATATTTTCTTTAATAAGATGTATTAGTAAATGTTAATTTGCAACAAATGATAAATCATATGATTGAGAAACTTTAAATAAATTTATAAGCTTTAATTGGTGTTCGCGAGTTAAAACCCGGACGAAGGCTGTGGATTTTCTATGACAATAAAATCGTTAGCTAAGCTACACGTTCAATTTCGACATTTAATAACCTCTACAGTTCAAACAGTTGTCAATATACTACTGCTACTGTCACTGCTGCTACTACTACAGGAGTGAATACTCAAAAAGAAGCGTGTCCTCTGCGTATGATGCCACGAGACGTATAGAAGTGTTATCACAATATGCCTGACGTACGCGCAGAAGCTCTAGGCCGTTTGTCGGTTGTCGTTTGCTTGCAGTTCACCTCAGTCTGTTGTGAGCTACCAAAGGGACTACTCATTCGTGCGTAATTTGGTGCAAGCTATTGGTTTTTTTTACCAATTTTTTGAGAACACAAAGTATTACCAATTCATCCGTTGTGTATTACACGGTATAATTTTTTTGAGAATGGTATATACTACACTGCAGCGAGCTTTTGTAGTTTTAAGTTATGCTAAAAGTGGAAGAAAACATCCGACAAGTCATTTCGAACAATTCGCAAGACGAGATTTGGCATTACAGAACGATCTTCGGAGATGTCTGCAAAATATGTGAAGCAGAAAGGCATTTATTTTAACATCTCTTGTGACATGTTAAGATGGGTTTTTATTTATTTTCAAGTTTTTATAAACATTTTCCCCGCTAAACATGTTTTAGAAACTAAAGTTGCCACCGGATAAAAGGCGGCGATTTCAAGGCATAAGAGGCGTGTAAGTTACAGAGTAGCCTAACAGAAAATTCCTCTGAGCTTGCGGTGTGAGGTAAGTCACATGTAGGCCTACATTTCATATAGTATAATAAAGAGGCTGGAGGTCAGATTTTTCTTGTACCATTCATTCGAATTATATGGCTGTGTTGTACTATAATCTTAAAGCCAAAATGAAAGCCACTCAAAAACAAGAAAATCTAATGTAGATTTTTAATATCATGCTTAATATTGCGTCATTCACTCGGCATCCCCCATCTATGAGTGGTGTAACGAAGCTTAGTTCTTTTTGCCGCCATAGACATTTCTTCCGGTGCATCATGGAGGCTAACTACTTGGCACAGCATGATTTATGTCGGTAGGAGAAAGTGGAGTACCCTGCGAAAACCTATCATCTTTTACCACAAATTCTAATTAAGCTTTGATAATTATCAAATTATAATTTATAGATCAGAATATCGACATGAACTGTGAATGCAGTTTGCTATTTAGCGTATACTTTCAACTATAGATGCTATTAGAAGAAACTGAAGTAATGGTGGAGCTAGAGTGGTATGGAAATACAGGGTTGTTTCCGATCTCTGATAACGAATTTGAGTAACATGTGCGTTAGGAGTCACACGACAGCTGAACTGTGGCGCGAGGTGACAGATCAGTAGTGAGTGTCTCATAGTCAGAAATTCCCAAGGAAATCATCCTTTTTGGGAGGGGTACATTACAACCCCTTCCAATGACAAGTACAGTTAAGTGAAAATAAAAGAAGCCTGCAATAAACTAGGTTTCGTTATTTCCAAGAAAGGCATCTTCTGCGTATTTAATAAGATTGGTAAAACTCGAAAGGAATTAATTTGTATCATCTCGTGGGGTGCGGCGACTTGTGACGGGTGGTGGACATGCTTGCTTTTTATACTCTGGAATTAATCCCATCCGAGCTTTGCCAGTCTTATTAGGTACACACAAGATGTCATTCTTGGAAATAACGAAACCACGTTTTTTGCAGGCTCCTATGATTTTCGCGTAACGGAAAGGGTTGTTACGTACCCCTCCCAAAAAGACTCGATTTTCTTGGGAATTGCTACTGTGATACACCGTGCACACTGAATATGAAATCACTCACTACTGGTCTGTCACCTCTCGCCACAGTTCAGTTGTCTGCGTGATTCCTGACGCACATGACATCATTTAAATTCGTTATCAGAGATCGGAAACAACACTATCATTAAATTAACTGTAACGAAATGAATTTTTGTTCACAATTTTATTACAACTTTTATTAAATTATTGCTATTGCATGAAGATTTTTCAGTTGCATGTTATTTTAATGTAAGGAAGTTGGATATTATACTAATTTCATACATGCATTATTATTTACAATTGAACCAAAGAAAAAATTTCATGCCTCGCATAGAGCAAATATCACATAATTTGGCGGTAATTTTCAAGAATAAGTAATATTCTAGGCTCTGTAAAGTTGCATGTCCTAAATAGATATGCCAAAACATTTTCAATATTGAATATTTAAGACGCATAGACCTATTTCTGCATAAATGCTTAAATTTAATTCCAGCGTAATCAATTCTGCTTACAACAGTTAAGTTAAAACACAAACTCTATATTTAAATAGTTTACAATTGTTTTAATTTAAGTTTCAACTCATTAGGAAGAGATACACAGTGGAGAGAGATGAACTTAAGTAGAGAGAAAGTCGAGAATGAGGAGAAAGTAAGGAAGAAGGAAAGGAGGAGCAGGAGAAGCTAAATCTTCGTTCTTCATGCACTGAGCTATTCGACCTATTCATTACAGAGTCGGATGACAACAATCCATCAAAAGCAACCAAAGTCTAGTTTCAGACAATCTTATTTTAATGATATGAAATTGCCATTAAAGAATTTCGTGAAACTATGTACAATATGCAATTCATGAAAAAGGAAGACCTTAAAAATGGTGGAACATACGGAACAATGCATTCATCATGAAAATATAAACGTCTAATAAGAGAATAAAAACTCAGATGAAGATGATATGGTTAGCGAAATAATTTTGATTAGATTAAATTAGATTAGGATTCAGCATGTGAGAAGCTACCTCTAAGTTGTTATTTTATTTTGAGCGAGAAGAGAAAGAAGGTAGATAATGAAAAATAACTTATACAAAGGAAAGAGATGTTCAACGATACACAGAAATATTGCTGTAACTTAAGATTAGAGTATACAAAAATAAAAACTTCGAACATGAAAGGAAGTTAAAGACAAACTCAATTACTTGCAGTGTAGGCTTTCACGGCCGGAGTCTATAGATGTAGATTCATTTTCCGGGCTGAGAGGCCGTGGTCTATTAGTTGGTTTTATACCAGACGTTTCGTCTGCAACTGCGGCAGACATCTTCAGTGGAGTGGTATCCGAGGTCGCAAGACTTTTCTCGGCGTACCAGTTGCCTCAGGTACGCCGAGAAGAGTCTTGCGACCTCGGATACCACTCCACTGAAGATGTCTGCCGCAGTTGCAGACGAAACGTCTGGTATAAAACCAACTAATAGACCACGGCCTCTCAGCCCGGAAAATGAATCTACATCTATAAACTCAATTACTGATCGACAAAATGTTGATGAACCTGCGATAAGAAACAAACTTTATTTAAATAAAACAAAATAGGTTTCTTTAATATACACAGAAGAACGTCCGATCTCAAGTTAGACAGAATGAAAATAGGCACAGTAATGTTCTTAATGTAAACTTTCTTTGCGTGACGCATACAATAAAACAATGGATAAAAATGAGGAGGAAGTGACATCATAAGAAAGGAAAGTCCTTAAAATTTGAAGGCCAAGTAGGTACATTAGATTATATTACGATCATATAACAGTTAAGCATTCTGAACTAAAAGTAGAACAATACAGAATGGAGTAGAATGCATAAAATACAAACACAACACGAAAGAAAGGGCAATGGAACAGATTACAATAGAAGAATAGCGATTTGAAACTGCGCAGAACTGGTCAACAAAGGGCAACTTAAAATAGGCCCGTAACAGGGCAGTATTGTAGGACAGTGGGATACGTGCAAGAACAGGACAAGAAAAATAATAGACGTATGATTTAAGAAAGTAATTTTTGTATAATCCTTCATTAAGAAATTTTAACCTTTCCCAACGCGGTTCCTCAACCACCATGGCACCGTCGCCAAGCTTCATTGGTACCCCCACCCCCTGAATATGCAGAGTTGAAGTGAAATAACCTTGCAGATTGAAAGGGACGATAGGGTAAGCTGAAATGAATAGAAAATCTACATTACGTTATATGATTAAATGCATGGTTAATTAGAAAATTAAGTTTGAAGTTTCAGCAACCCGGCAACATCGCCGCTAACACACTCTTGTCGTGATATAGATGCACGAGGTCAACGAATTCTGTGTCTCGATAGATGAGCTGTTGTCTGGCGCGGTGTTGCAACCAACTCGCATCGAGCAGTGGCTTTAAATTAAAGGTTTTTAAAATTAAATTTACACTATTGAAATACGCCAGATGGCTAAGTTATTCTTTATTAGTTTTCCTATCGATATCGATAAAAATCACGATCCCACTCGCAATAGTTACAGAATAAGAGGTTGTTAAACATTTGAGAACTTTTTTTCTGAAAGAAAAAAAACTTTCCACCATATGATTTTTTTTCATTACTTATAATATGTATTCAGCTGTGGTTCACAGTTATTACAGTACGGTACATAGTCTTTTGCCAAATAGTAGGTATTTCACTGCAAACCCAGCATTCTCCACTCTTTTCTATTTTCTGCCTTCATCTTAGTCTTCGCATATGACAGGGTCTACATATATCTTACAGTCGTCTACCATCTGCTATCTTCTTCTGCCCGAACTCTTCTCCAGTTCACTATTCCTTCCAGTGCATCCTTCAGTAAGCAGTTTCTTTTCAGCCAGTGACCAAACCAATCTCTCTCCTCTCTCTCTCTCTCTCTCTCTCTCTCTCTCTCTCTCTCTCTCTCTCTGATCAGTTCCAGCATCATTCTTTCTTCACTCACCCTCTCCAACATAGCTTCATTTCTTATTCTGTCTGTATATTTCACACGCCCCATTCTTCTCCATTTCAAATGCTTCTAGTCGCTTCTCTTCATTTCGTCATAATGTTCATATTTCTGCCCCATATAATGCCACACTTCACACAAAGCACTTCACTATTCTCTTTCTTAGTTATTTTTCCAGAGGTCCACAGAAGATGCTCCTTTTTCTATTAAAAGCTTCCTTGGTCATTGCTGTCCTCCTTTAACTTCCTGACAGCAACTCATGTTACTGCTTACAGTATAGTATTTTTCTTCTGGCAACCATAGTCTTCGTCTCGCTCGCATTTATCTTCATCCCATATTCCTCACAGTTGTCATTTAGCTCCACTAGTATATCCCTTAGTACAGTCTTTTCTTGCCATTTTTGCAGTTTTTCTTGGGAAAGACAAATGCAATAGTTTTCCGCACACCACTCTCTCTTTCGCATCTTAAAACATCTCAGGGGGCCCCAGCGTGGAAGTGAGGAGAGTGAATTTGATTTCATTAGGCCCTCCGGACTTGACCGAAATTCACGGCAAGGATTAAATATCAGTTCTATCGGGATTTTTGACCCGACCAGAAACCGAGAAATCCCAATTAACCTTTGCCCCCTTTATTACAGTAAGCATCTGAAAATCTGACATTTTAACCACGGACCCGAACCAGTGCCCATACTCGATGCGGGGAAATAACTCCCTAAATTTTGAAAGTACGGTATCGAAAAAAATATGGAATCCTTTTGTTAAAAAGTATTGTTACTTACTTACTGGCTTTTTAGGAACCGGGAGGTTAATTGCCGCCCTCACATAAGCCCGCTATTGGTCCCTATCCTAAGCAAGATCAATCCAGTCTATCATCATATCCCACCTACCTCAAATCCATTTTTATATTATCCTCCCATCTACGTCTCGGCATCCCTAAAGGTCTTTTGCCCTCCGGCCTCCCAACTAACACTCTATATGCATTTCTGGATTCGCCCATACGTGCTACATGCCCTGCTCATCTCAAACGTCTGGATTTAATGTTCCTAATTATGTCAAGTGAAGAATACAATGCGTGCAGTTCTGTGTTGTGTAACTTCTCCATTCTCCTGTAACTTCAACCCTCTTAGCCCCAAATATTTTCCTAAGCACCTTATTCTCAAACACCCTTAACCTATTTTCCTCTCTCAAAGTGAGAGTCCAAGTTTCACAACCATAAAGAACAACCGATAATATAATTGTTTTATAAATTCTAACTTTCAGATTTTTTGACAGCAGACTGGATGATAAAAGCTTCTCAACCGAATAATAATAGGCATTTCCCATATTTATTCTGCGTTTAATTTCCTCCCGAGTATCATTTATATTTGTTAATATTGCTCCCAGGTATTTGAGTTTTTCCACCTCTTCAAAAGATAAATTTCTAATTTTTATATTTCCATTTCGTACAATATTCTCATCACGAGACATATAGTAGTAATCATATACTTCGTCTCTTCGGGATTTACTTCCAAACCTATCTCTTTACTTGCTTCAAGTACTCCCAAGTAACGAAGGTATCAAAATAGAGATATCTAGAGTATCGAGGATCCAAGTTATAATTTTGGTGTGTGTTTTTGTGTGTGTTTTTCGATATTAAAAGCGTGAAATGCTTTGAAGATTATCACTTAATTCGTCAACAGATCTAAGTGATACGAACCAAAATGGAATCAGAGCGGTAGGGACCAGAATTGCTTAAGGTAATAGGGCCTACGGAAAAATCTGATCAGAGTGAAACATATATCGGATCAGGGTGACACATAAAATTATCATAATAGTACAGATGTAATCAAGAAAGGAAATAGTGGAGTCCATACTAGATTAAAATAGCAGAAAACGAGATAAGAAGCGTAGAGGGAAGATAAGAATAAAATAAATCAGAATAAAACATATTCGTAAATTGTTAACGCAATACAATCAAAGAAATTTAAATCAAGCGACGACGATAACCTGTGATCAGCCGTAGATAACAAGAAAATTTAATAATTAAAAACACGAATAGAGACTGTGGACCGGTCCTAGGCTGAGTATCATTATCTTCATATCAGCCATCAAGCAGTAACAGGCTTTTAAATGAAGTCGAAACTCGTCCACGGTTCCGTGATTTCTTTAAAAATATCTTTATTTAATAACAGCACCACGGTCTGAATCTTCACGCTACCGTTACAACGTGCTGCAAAACATAGCAGTGTATGAACACTCGGCTAATCATCGTCTAAAATCATAGAGTGCGTTTTTCTTGTTTCACGAACTTCATTTGTCTGTGATGTAGTTTGGAAGGCGGGCGCCCAGAGGTCAGGAGAAATAAAAATAAATAACCGGCTGGTACCATAACTCGAGTCCATTACGATATAGCCCTGTCAGTTCATGAGGTCCTTATGTGGGGCAGGTTGGGATTAACAAGCGTTAAATGAGTTCTGCGCATTGAATACAAGAAGGAAGCCCGTCCGACATGTTCTCATAGCCAATGACACGATGTAAGGTATTCATGTAGGCCTATGAAAGCAGCATCGAAAGGGGAAAATTAATTTTATCCAATATTGTTTAATAATGCCTACCTATTCACACTTATTTCACCATGGTAACCAATTCTAAATTTACTGGAAAAAAGCACATAACATGTAACCAATTCTCAATTTACTATAAAAAAATATAGACCTGTGAATGAATACCTTTACTATGATGCATATCATTACGTAGAACAACGAAGGGAATGCTAGAAGAGAAACAAAACAAGTACGAAAAATCTGAATCTCGGAAACATCTTAGTACTTCATGCCAAAGCTACTTGTACTATCTATTAGTATATAACAATTCTATTTCCACTATACACTGCAGCAAATTTCCACTCTCGCGCGTGGCATGTACGCGGTCTTTTCTGAATTACTGTACCCTCGGCTCGGCCATCCTTCTTGGTACATTTCGCTGTTCGCGATGGTATTTTGCTCCGAATTTCTTGGGCATGTTTGAAATTTTCACTAATATTCTCACAAACCGGGTTTTGTAACTCTCAATGTGTTATTTCTATCGACTGATAGCACTGTCTTTACGCTACAGAACTAGATATACCTCTCTTCCCGACTCATACCGCGGCGCAACACAACGGCTGCTAAAGATGGCCATTTTTGCTGCGTCTCCCCCTCGTCCCACACCCGTCTGTTTCAACTGGTATACACATCGTTTCGAAGCGACATATATCCTCTCTAGCCAACTATAAAAATAACTCATGTAGCTCTTATAGTTTCCGTATAATAAGCATATCAAATTTTGCACTTTTGGGACATCCGTATGTACCCCTCACCTACACTCAGGAAAAGGCCGTAGTTCTGTTAAAACACGAACATTCCATTGCTTACTATGTACATCTATCACACATTCCTTACATTTTTACAAATAAGAGCCAGATGTCAAATATTTTGAAGAATTTCTACTGGTAATTTCCAATTCTTGATTATTAATGTCTACACTTCACAATTGACCGAAGATATTCCAAGTTATTTCCTCTTATTTTCTACAGATGTTTCAATATAACCTTTCACAACATTATTAGACCTCTAACCCCCATGTCGCTTCATGATTTGTAGATCAGCTTCTGCATTAGTCAACAACGATGCAGAGAACCTACTGAAACAGTGTCCAGTATTTTCGTCAGTTTTAGAAATTCAGCAACATTCTTTATTTTTTCGCAAATGTGTTAACTTCAAGAGGCTGTCTGGTATACTTACCGTTCTCACAGTTCACAGAAAATCTATGATTATGAACCTCCTTTGGACGAAGTTGAATATATTTTCAGACAATTTATTGTTAAAAAAAACTCACACCATCAACGTCATCGCATGTTACAAAAATTTCCACCAGAAAAATCTACCAACTCATTTCTCCTACAAGTACCAGCTAATTCTATAATTAGTGCCACCTTCATTAATAAAAATTCATCATCAGTTTCTTTCAGAAATTTGAAAACTTCCTATTTAGTAAAAATTTTAGATTGTTTTTCTTCTATATCCGTTATCTTGTCTTTTTAGAAATGCAAATAAATTCTTGTATTCATTGATATTGACGATTGCCTTCATGGGCATCACACTCCGTAACATGGAATAACACCACAGTCTACTATATACAGTCACGAAGCTTGAGTTTTGAGGGTGCTAGAAACAATAGACTGTGACGGTACTATTTTGCATTGACTGTAATGAGGCGATATTAGCGATCCTAGTGGTGACCAACTATCTAATGTTTGCATATTCACTACGTATTGAGCTTCGCGACTGTATATATTAGACTGTGGTAACACGCTCACAGAGATGAAGGTTATAAGATTTAGATAAATACACAAAGCAAACTATCAAAACATTCTCATTTGTAATATTACCTACTTGCTTACCTCCGCACCATCCAGTAAGATCTCATATACCAATTCATATTTAACTTTAGATTTTCTGGTAAAAAAAAAAAGATTTACAGTCGCAGCTGATTCTTCAATATCTGAAGAAAAACTTTGTCCTGAGTCACTATGTCAGCGAAAGTACGCAGTTAGGTCCATATTAATAATTTGTAAATTTGAAACATCTAGTTTCCATAGTCTATGGATTCCAAGGCTTTAGCCTACATTAAATGATAATACTTTTATCTACAAATAATTATAAATTATACGATGTAAAATTTTAATTGACGACAATATAGTAGAGCAAGTAAGAGATTTTATATACCTCGGATGTGAAATTGGAAACATAAGAGAATTAGATCAACAAAGAAAATTACAAAATTTTAATCGAATATGTAGAACGATTAAAAAGAACCTTATTAAACAACACAAGGAAAGAAACCATTTTGAAGTTTTATAAAGTCTTGGCAGTCCAATCTCTCTTGTATGGCTCAGAATGCTGGACCCTAACAGAAAACCAAAAACACAAAATAGAAGTATCAGGCAATATTCCATCCACGATCGTTTAATAATGCTTATGTTTTAAATAGTCATCATCATCATCATCATCATCCACAGGGATTAGGCCTTTCGACCTGTTCCGGCCTCTCAAAGAAATTGATCTCTCCATCTCTTCGTAGGTCTTCCTCGGTCTCTCTTGCCTTTAGGTTTGCACTCTAGACCAAGATCTACAACTCCAGAAGTACAGGAGGAGATTCTGTTGTTATACAGAGTGTTTCAAAAATACGGGGCAATCAAAATAGTTCATTACAACATGTGTCCGGAAATGCTTCATTTCCGAGTTATGGCCTTCACAACATTGAAATTCACCGGAACGTTTTTCTTTCCTCAGGTCGTTGTCATTACAGAAGATGTTCAAAATGTCCACCTCCTGCTTGAATACAGACCTCACATCGATGTCTCATTGACCTGCGAACACGATCCCAAACTCCAGGAGTATTGCGTATGTCCTCAGAACATGCCACGAGTTAGG
Organism: Periplaneta americana; assembly: GCF_040183065.1. Classification (NCBI taxonomy): domain Eukaryota; kingdom Metazoa; phylum Arthropoda; class Insecta; order Blattodea; family Blattidae; genus Periplaneta; species Periplaneta americana. Next base: position 104,111,475 of record NC_091128.1, read on the forward strand.
TTCTGTCAGTGGTTCTTGCAGGGTAATCTGCTGGTGACAGGGCCTGTACACGTTACAAATGATAAGGATACAATTGATACTCTTTCAACAGTCTCTTTCGAAGAAATCAATGCAAAACCTTAAGAATGCTAAATAATAATGATCTGCAACGTAATGCAAGAGGCGACGGGTTGACAATTTTTTACACCTTCTTGTTGCTTTTAGGGAAGTAAGATATAATATTTTATATTATATAAAACCCACGAACCTCGGTTTCTTCTCAAGCCGCCTCTCGACTTCGTTTTAGAAATTGCATAAGGATTCAGACCTCGATCGCGGTTTAAAAGCAGAGGTTTGGAACCACGATT